>NW_024044837.1:3089910-3279910 GCF_015852505.1 Tachyglossus aculeatus
GGTGTCACTCAACACTTCATTCTTGTTCCCCATGTCATCTCACTTTGTAACTTGCTACTTTGGAGAACTCATACATTACTATGGCTTCATTTACCTTCATTTACCTTGTCCATGTGGTAACCTCTCAAATCTGTCTCAATAGCACCGAATTCCCACTTCCTGGTGTCATCTCACATTCCCACATCACTCCCTGAGATCTCTGCAAAGATGGGTCCCTTGGGCATCAATTTTCAATAAGAATAAAAGTGAAGTCTTCATTTTCCCTCCCAAATCAATTTATCCGTTTAGGTTTCCAATCGAAGTTGATAGCACCACTCATCCTCTCTGGTCACTCAAGACCCTCATAGTGGCATGAAACTTTGATTCTTTGTTCTCTTTCATCTCTCACTCCAGCCTGTTGATTGATGCTGCTGGCTTTTCCTCCTACAACATTTCCCCAAACCGGCCCCTACTCCTGTTCCATCCAAATGGCCATCAGCTGGTCTGGCCACCCATAGTTTACTAGCTAGGATCCTGTATTGGCCTCCTTACTGATTTCCCTGGACTGTAAGCTAGTTCTCGGCAGGGAACTTTTAATCTGCACCAATTTTTTCAAGTCACCATGCCCCATTTGGTCTCTATAATAGTAACGTCAATGGTATTTATTAAATGCTTATTTTGTGCCAAGCACTGTTCTAAGCGCTGGGATAGATACAAAGTTATGAGGTTGTCCCGCATGGGCTCACAATCTTAATCCCCATTTTACAGATGAGGGTTAACTGAGGCACAGAGAAGTTAAGTGACTTGCCCAAAGTCACACGGCAGGCAAGTGGCAGAGCTGGGATACGAACCCACGACTCTGACTCCCAGCCCAGGCTTTTTCCACTAAGCCGTGATGCTTTCCACGCTGCTCTTATACCCAAACTACCTACCCTTAATTGCACAATGTGATACCCTCATCACCACCCTCTATATTGAAATCAACTCGCCTTCTCCCCTTTCCCTTCACCTGTCTCATACCACTAACCCACAGCACTGAATCATCTCCAGAGCACTCTTCCTTTGCTCGCATGGACATACCGTGGAGTGATGCTGGCAGAAATCCAGAGATCACACCAACTTAATCCATGTCAAATGCATTCTTGCCACTCTAACCTGGCCTCTCCCCTGCCTGGTAACAATATTGCTCCATCCTTATTGATTCCCATGCTCATTGCCCTTTCCAGGTATTTCAGACACTTAATTTCCTCCTCAAACTCCCTGCCACTCCACCCCACCTAACCTTTGTCCCTAACTTGGCCACATATTTTATGGACACAATTGAAAGGATCAGGGATGATCTTCTCTAAAATATTCCCCTGCTCCTGTCCAGTCCTGTCCCTCTGTCCCTTTTTTGACTCTCTCATCTTTCCCTGTAACGTTCCAAGAGGAGATCTCCTGCTTCCTCTCAAAATGTACTCCTTATATTCATTCCTCTCCCTTTGCACCTGATCAAAACACTTGCCCTCTCCTTTTTTTCCTCCCTGACCTCCACCTTCACCTGTTCACTCTCCAGTGGCTTCTTCTCCATTGCTTTCCTATGTGCACATGTATTCTCCTATCCTAAAAATCAACCTCCCTTAACCCCTCACACCCCGGTCCCAGATCCCTCTGGTTATGGCTTCATCTCCCTCCTAACATTCCTTTCCCAACTCCATCTGTGAGTTGTATACACTTACTGCCTCCACTTCCTCTCCTCCAATTCCCCCTTCGACTCCCCACCAATCTCTACCACCCAATCCAGTTACTAATCCCAGGTCCACCTCCAACTTTCTGAGCCATTTGGATCTCTTTCTCAAATTGTTTCTCTCTTTCTCCATCCCTACATTGATCTTTGGGGACTTCAATATCCATGTGGATGTTCCCAAAGACCTTTCCACTGCCTTACTTCCTCTTATTCCTCAACTCCACTGACCCGTTCATCACCTTGGACATGCACTCGATCTCATCCTCCCTAGTGATTGTACTATGCCTCAACTCTCCCCAACTCTCCCCTCCTCAACTATGACATTCCCCTGTAGTAATAATTAATTAATAATTATGGTGTTTGTAAGTGCTTATTATAGGCTAAACCGCTTGCCCTACAAGATGACCAGGTCCCACATGGGCTCACAGCCTAAGTCGTGGGGAGAACAGGTTTTATTGAATCACCCTTTGGGAACCAAGGCCTAGAGAAGTTAAGTGACTTGCCCGAGTGACTTGGAGCTGGGAATTAGAACTCAAGTGTTCTCTTTCCACAATACCACACCTCTATCCAAAGCACAACCTTCTCACCTGACACCTGTCCCTTCCTGCCCCCACAGGGAACTCTCTCCTGTTCTCCATCGAGAACTTCATTCTTTTAATCTGCACCAATTTTCCCATGATCATTATGCCCATTTAGTTTCGTTCTCAAACTATCTATCCTTGATGCACAAACTGACACCCTCAACACGACCCTCTCTACTGGACTCAACTTGTTTCACTCCCCTCTCCTTTTTACCAATCCCGGATCACTAACCCTCAGTTACAGATCACCCCCAAAGCAACTCTTCCATTTCTCCCATGGACATGCATGGAGTTGTGCTGGCAGAAATCCACATATCCGGCCAACCTAGTCATGTCAGATGCATCTCATTCTGCTATTACCTTGCCTTCTCCTTAACTTGGCGCAGTTGCACTGTACTAAGTGCTTGGGAAATGACGATATGCAACATAAACAGATTTTCCCTACCCACCAACGAACTTACAATCTAGAGGAGGGCTTACAGTCTAAAGAGGAGTAGGAGATCTCTCCTTGGGGCAATTCAGAGAAAGATGGGAGAGTCAAAGAAGGGCAGAGGAGAAAGAGACCAGATAGGAGCAGGGGATAGTAATGCAAGATGGTCGGGTCCTACATGGGGCACACAGTCTAAGTTGTGAGGGAACTAGTGTTTTGTAATCCACACTGGGAAGCGAAGCCTAGAGAAGTTAAGTGTCTTGCCCAAGTGACTTCGAGCTGGATTAGAACCCAGGTGTTCTGTTTTCACTAGACCACATTCTATCCAACCATAAACTCCTCTTTATATGCCCCATTTATTCTTTATTCAATCGTATTTATTGAGCACTTTACTGTGTACTGAGTCTCCATACTCAAACTACCTATCCTTGATGTGCAAATTGGACACCCTCAACACCACTCCTCCTCTAACAGACTCAACTCACTCACTCCCCTCTCCCTTTGCTAATCTTGTACCACTAACCCACAGTACAGGATCACCCCTAGAGCACTCCTCTTTTTCTACCTGTGGACATGTCGTGAGTTGTGCTGGTGGAAATCCAGATATCCGGCACCTAGCCACGTCAGATGCATCTCACCAGCTTATACTTGCCCTCTTCCCAACCTGGCAACAATATTGCCTCCATCCTTATTGGACTACCATGCCGATTGCCTTTGCCAGTTGTTTCCTTCCTCAATCCCCTGTCACCCTGCCCCATCCCATCTCTTTTCCCTCACCTGGCATGTCTTTTTGGATAAAATTGGAACTATCAGGGGTGCCTCTTTTTAAAATCTCCACTGACTCCTATCTGTTGCTTCTCTCCTCCTGCCCCTTCTTTGACTCTCCACCGTTTTCCTGAAGCGTTCTCACGAAGACATCTCCTATTCCTCCTCTAGACTGTAAGTCCCCCTCTAGATTGTAAGCTCATTGTGGGTAGGGCATGTCAGTTAACGTTTTCTATATTGTACTCCTCCCAAGCACTTAGTGACAGTGCTCTGCGACAGCAGTGAATCTCAATAAATACGAACCTGATTAATGGATTACTCTCCCCAATCTACCCCTTCTACCTTGCTCCTACTGGCTCCAATCTCTTTACCACCTTATCAAAATACTCATCTCCTCCTTTCTTCCCTCCCTACTGGCTATCTTCAACTGTTCATCTCAATGCTCCATATGGCCTCTTCCCCACTGCTTTCAAATAGTCCTTGTATATTCTCTATCCTAAAAAATAACCCTCAATTCACTCTCATAGCTTCAACTACCACTCTCTATGCTGATGATTCCCAAATTCACCTCTCCAGCCTTGATCTCTCTCCTTCTTTGCAGTTTCATATTTTCCCTGCCTTCATACATCACTACCTGGATGCCCTGCTTACAACTCAAATCTAACATGTCCAAAACAGAATTCCTCATATTCCTACTCAAGCCCTGTCCTTTCCATGACTTTCCCATCATGTAGACAGTATCATTTTCCTCTCTCTCACACAAGCTTGTAACTTTGGCATTATCCTTGACTAGTTTCATTCAAACCACATATTCAATCTGTTTCCAATTCACAACATCAATAAAATCTGCCCTTCCTTCTCCAACCAAACTGCTACTATGATAATCCAAGATCTTACCCTCTTCCACCTTGGATACTACATTAGCCTACTTGCTGGTTTCCCTACCTCCTGTCACTGCCCACTCCAGTCCATATTTCACTCTGCTGCCTGTATCATTTTTGTAAAAAAACAATTTCAGCCCAAGTTTTGGCCACTCCTCAATAAACCTTAGTGATTGCCCATCAACTTCCTCATCAAAAACCAACTCTTTACGATAGACTTCATTATACTCAATCACTTGCCCCTTCCTATCTTATCTTGCTTTTCATTCATTCATTCGATTGTATTTATTGAGCTCTTACTGTATACAAAGCACGGTGCTAAGAACTTGGGAGGGTACAATACAAGAAACACATACACTCCCTGCTCATAATGAGCTCACAGCCTAGAGGGGGAGACGGACATTAATATAAATAAATAAATGAATAAATAAATTACAGATCTATACATATGTGCAGTCGTGGTAGAAAGGAGGATAATGAATGGAGCAAGTCAGGGAGACACAGAAGGGAGTGGGAGAAGAGGAGAAGAGGGTTTAGTCAGGGAAGGCTTCTTGGGAGGAGATGTGCCTTCAGTAAGGCTTTGAAGTGAGGGAGTGGATTATCTGTTTGATACGAGGAGGAAGGGTTTCCATGCCTGAGGTAGGAAGTGAGCAAGAGGTCGGCAGCGAGAAAGATGTGCTCAAAGTACAATGAGAAGGTTAGTACTTAGAGGATCGGCATGTACGTGCTGGGTTGTATTAGGAGAGTAGGGAGGCGAGGTAGGAGGGGGGCAAAGCGATTTAGTGCTTCAAAGTCAATGGTGAGGAATTTTTGTTTGATGCAGAGGTGGATGGGCAGCCACTTGAGTTTCTTGAGGAGTGGGGAAAACATGGTTAGAACGTTTTTGAAGCAAAATGGTAGAGAAGAACAGAGGAGAGTATGGCGTGGAATGGGGAGGAGACAGGAGGCAGGGAGGTCAGCAAGGAGGTGGATAACATTAATCAAGGCAGGATAGAATAAGTTCTTGCATTAATGTTGCAACAGTTTGGATGGAAAGGGAGGGGCGGATTTTAGGAATGTCGTGATGGTAGAACTGACAGGATGAAGTGAGGGCTTGAATATGTGGGTTGAATGAAAGAGAGGTTTCAGGGATAATGTCAAGGTTCATTCATTCATTCATTCAATCGAATTTATTGAGTGTTTACTGTGTGCAGGAGCACTGTACTAAGCGCTTGGAAAGTACAATTCGGCAACATATAGAGACAGTGACCTACCCAACAATGGGCTCACAATCTGAAGGGGGAGACAGAAAGCAAAACAAAACAAGTAGACAGGTGTCAATACCATCAAAATAAATAGAATTATAGATATATACACATCATTAATAAAATGAATAGAGTGATAAATATGTACAAATATACACAAGTGCTGTGGGGAGGAGGAAGGGGTATGACAGAGGGAGGGAGTGGGGGCGATAGGGAGGGGAGGAGGAGGAGAGAATAAGGGAGGGCTTAGTCTGGGAAGGCCTCCTGGAGGAAGTGAGCTCTCAGTAGGGACTTTGAAGAGAGAAGGAGAAGCTAATTCGGCTGATGTGTGGAGGGAGGGCATTCCAGGCCAGAGGTAGGAAGTGAGCCAGGGATCGATGGCAGGACAGGCGAGAACAAGGCACAATGAGGAGGTTAGCGGCAGAGGAGCAGAGTGTGTGGGCTGGGCTGTAGAAGGAAAGAAGGGAGGTGCGGTAGGAGGGAGCAAGATGATGGAGAGCTTTGAGGCTAATAATGAGGAGTTTTTGCTTCAACCTAAGGTAGATAGGCAATCACTGAAGATTTTTGAGGAAGGGAGTGACATTCCCAGAGCTTTTCTGTAGAAAGATAATCCGGACAGCAGGGTGAAGTACAGACTGAAGCAGGCAGAGACAGGAGGATGGTAGATCAGAAATGAGGCTGATGCAGTAATCCAGTACGGACAAGATGAGAGCTTGAACCAACAAGGTAGCAGTTTGGATGGAGAGGAAAGGGCAGATAATATCGATGCTTGTGGAGGTGAGACAGGCAGGTTTGGTGACAGATTGGATGTGTGGGGTCAATGAGAGACTGGAGTCAAGGATGACACCAAGGTTGTGGGCTTGTGAAACAGGAAGGATGATAGTGCTGTCCACAGTGATGGGAAAGTCAGGGAGAGGACAAGGTTTGGGAGGGAAGATAAGGAGCTCAGTCTTGGATATGTTGCATTTTAAATGGCAAGCAGACATCCAGGTGGAGATGTCCTGAAGGCAGGAGATATGAGCCTGGAGGGAGGGAGAGAGAACAGGGGAGGAGTTGTAGATTTGGGTGACATCAGAGTGGAAATAATAGTTGAAGCAGTGGAAGAGAATGAGTTCACCAAGGGAGTGAGTATAGATGGAGAACATAAGGGGACCAAGATCTGACCCTTGTGGAACCCCTACTGTAAGAGGATGGGAGGGGAAGGAGGAACCCATGAGGGAGACTGAGAATGAACAGCCAGAGAGATAAGAGGAGAACCAGCAGAGGACGAAGTCAGTAAAGCCTAGGTTGGATAACGTGTTGAGGAGAAGGGGTGATCCTGGGGGACACCTGATAGAGAGATGGAAACTACCTTGTCACTCAGGATCGGGTCAAATGGGCCATAGGTAATCTGGTAGAGCACAACAGAACTAAGTGGGAGGTGTGAGAATGTAGCAAATCCATCAAAAGTATTTACTTAGCTCCTGCTTTGGAAAGCACACTGTCATACCACCAGGGAAAAGATAAAATAAAGGTAAAAAGCAGCAATACCTACCCTAAAATAGGTTTTAGTCAATTAGTCCAATTTATTGAGCATTTACTGTGTGAAGATAACTGGAAGAGTAAAATAAAACAGGGCTAGTAAGCATGTTTCCTGCCCACAGTGAGGTAACATAGGAGGAGACAGACACTGAAATAAATTATGAATATTTATATGAGTGCTGTTGGGAGGGTGGGATGAATGAAGGCTACAGAGCTAATCAGAAGGGAGTTGCAAAAGGCAGAGGGTGTAGGGGACAGGAAGGCTTATTCGGGGAAGGCTCCTTGGAAGGGATGTGGTTTTAGAAAGGCTTTGAAGGTGGAGAGAGTGATCATCTGACAAATATGAAGGAGTACAGAATTCTGGGCCAGTGACAGGATGTGGGTGAGGGGTCAGGAGCGATGTAGACAAGATCAAAGTACATTGGGTAGGTTGACAGTAGTGAGGGAAGGGTGTGAGCTGGGTCGTAGTAGAAAAACACCTCTATGCTGATGACACCCAAATCTACAACTCCAACCCTGATCACTCTCCCTCTCTGCAATCTTGCATTTCCTCTGCCTCGAGGGATGGTCCGGTTAATGGTGCATTTCAGCTGGACCTGGGTGGGGTTCGTGGTGTCGGGTGATATGAGAGGAGAGAGATTCCTCTTGGATGTGACCAGGGAGATGGTCAGGAACATTGTTTGTGCAGCTTTTACCAAGAAGATCCCTAGTGGAAAGTTCAACTTATATTCAGCCCGGGGAATCTACTCCAGTGTCATGGCTACATCAGCTTCAGTAATGGCTGCCTATGTGGATGCAGAGTCCCTGAACTTTCTGAGATTTGTCATAGAGATTTTTGGACTGTCCAAGATGGTATTGGTCACCATCTTTCACTGGGACGTTAGTTTCAGCACGATGTATGAAACAAACAGATATGATTTTCATGGGACTTTGACTCTGGCGAACCTTGCTAAAGAGGTTCCTGGTTTCAGAGATTTTTTACAGACAGTTAAAACAGCAAAATATCCAGAAGCCAATATCTTGAAGGAATTCTGGGAGTCTGTCTTTGACTGTTCCTTTTCATTGCCTGAACTGTGTGGAAGAAAATGCTCAGAAAATGCTTCTTTGGAGATGCTGCCTATGCACATTTTTTCTCTGACAATATCTGCCCTGAGTTACAGTTTGTGCAATGCCATATGCGCCATGGCCCAGGGGCTCCAGGACATTTTCCTATCCAGCTCAGACCTAGAATCTCTGGAAAATGGGGACTATCTGGTGCCTCGTCCATGGCAGGTAATATTCTCCCACTGCCATAGAGAGCAGCATAATCTATCAATTGACCAGTGGTGTTTATAAAGAGCTTACTTTGTTCATAGCATAGTCCTGAGCATTTAGGAGAGTACATTACAACAGAGTTGGTCTAAACATTCCCTGTGCACAAGGAGCTTTCAGTCTAGAGATCACAAGAGGAAGGCCCTTCCGAAGTTAAGAAGTTTAGGGCCTTGTCGAAACTTACTCCTTCAGAGAAACCTCATCCTTTAACCTCTGACATATACAGGACTGGGTTCAGAGACCAAGTCCTAGAAATCCATGCACTGAAATAAAATCGCAGGTAGGAGAATGGAGAAACACTGCCTTAATGCAAGAAATCCCTCTTGGGCATCTGGTTAAACTGTAGCTAAGGTTCGGACAATAAAAATTGGTTTCTTTTAATTATAATCAGTGGTGTTTCAACTGGCCCAGCCACACACATCCTTGCAAAAACAGAAGGTCTAAATCAATCAATCAATTAAACAATGGTACTTACTGAATGCTTTCTGTATGCTGAGCACCTGTATTAAGTTCTTGGGCATGCACAGCAGCAACAGAGTTGGTAGATACATTATCTGTCTATATAACTACAAGTCTATTTATTTTGTATTGATGCAATTGATGCCAGTCTACTTGTTTCAGGTTTGTTTTGTCGTCTGTCTTCCCCCTTCTACACTGTGAGTCCGTTGTTGGGTAGGGATTGTCCTCTATTTGTTGCTGAATTTTACTTTCCAAGTGTTAGTACAGTGTTCTGCACACTGTAAGTGTTCAATAAATACAATTGATTGAATAAAGAACTTCAAATTCACTAATATTATTGATGGAAATACTGATTTAGGATGTAGTTTATCCATTTCAAGGAAAAGAGAACACAGTTCTAGGAGCTGCAAACGTTAAATTTAAGAACATGACACGGGAGAGCCTTTTTGGCTGGGACCATGCATCTGAGATTGGACTTTTCAGCCACCCATGCGCTCAGATGGTGACTATCACCATGAGTACTGCTTTCTTCGAATTTATATCCATTAGAATAACCAATGCTGTCCCATTGGAGATGGTGGGGTTTAGGGGGTGGTCACAGAGCACAGCTTCATATGTCTCCATCCTCATCATCTCAGTCATCACCCCTGCACTTGTCTCTCCTGTGCACTGCTCCCTGCTCCCAATCTCCACAAGCTAACTGCAGAGCAGGGTAACTTGTACTGGGGTGGGGCAGTCCCTTATTGTTAGACAACAATGCCCTTCCCCTTCCTCCTCCTTGTCTATGTATGGATGAGATGGAGAATATTCTCATGAGGAGGTCAGTTGTCCCTGGGTTACCTTCTTTGTTCTCCCTTTCATGTCAAGAGAGAGGGAGAGGGAGAGACAAAGACTACCCTGACTCCTGGGATGGGTGGCTGATGTGGGATGGAGGAAGAGGGATCTGGAGAAGCAGAGCCATCAGCAGGGCCAAAGGTGAGAGAGCAGAAATCACCTCCCTTTGGGATGACTGCTCCTGGCTCCTGGTCTCCTTTTTTGACAACCAGTTTCACTTTACTTCAGAAGTCATGATGATAATGATAGTTGCTAAATTCTTACTCGGTGCCAAGCACTTTATTAAACACGAATGTTGATACAAGATAATGAAGACAGAAACAGTCCTGTCCCACATGGGACCCACAGTTCAGGTGGTAGGGAGAAGAGGTATTGAATCCTCATTTTACAGATGAGACAGTTGAGATATAGGAAGTTAAGTGACTTGCCCTAGGTCACACAGCAGGCCAGTGGCAGAGTCAGGATTAGAACCCAGGCCTTACAACTCCCAGGCCCTAGTGCTTTCCAATAAGTCATGCTGACTTTCAGTTGTCACATAGGGGAAATTTGGCCACCCAAACCCAACCTCTGAATCACTGACCCAACTGTCGGGATGGCCAGGTGGAAAGAGTGTGGGCTTGAGAGTCCGAGGACCTATGTTCTAATCCCAGCTCTACCAATTGCTGTTCCAATTGTTAGTTGTGTGATCTTGGACAAGTCACTTAACTTCTCTGTCCCTCAGTTTCCTCAACTATAAAATGGGGATTCAATTCCTGTTCTGCCTCCCACTTAAGACTGTGAACCCCATGCCAGACAGGGACTGTGTCTGACCTAAATGACTTGCACCTACCCCAGCACTTGGAAAAATGTTTTACACATAGTAAGCGCTTAACAAGTTCTATCATTCATTCAATCAGATTTATTGAGTGCTTACTGTGTGCCGAGCACTGTACTTAGCACTGTACCATCAAACAACCAACTGAACACATCAATCTCCATTGCAGCTAATCTCACCTCCCTTGGAGTCAGGAGTCTCCAGAGCTTCCTTTTATCCATTTCAGCTCCATGAGTTTCTGAGCAAAGTCCAGTTTGACAACTCTGCGGGGGAACCAGTGATTCTGAATGAGAACCACAGATATACTGGAAAATTTGGGATTCTGAACTTTGTGATCTTTTCCAACGGAATTTGTGAGTTGGTGATAGTCGGGGAGGTGGACCCCCAGGCACCCCTTGACCAAGATGTTTTCATTAATGAAGCAATAGTCATGTGGCCCGGGGGATCCTCTCAGGTAAACAGCCAATGGGAATTCCCAGCTTTCCTGGGGCAGTAGTCCCAGACTTCTAGTAATGATTGTATTGAGGGAGTGCTTACTGTGTGCACAGCACTGTAACTAGTGCTGAGAAAGAATACTTAGGTGGCAAAGAAACATTGACCTTGATCCTCAAGGGGAGAATGATCTGATTCTAAAAGGGGTAGAGGGGACTGTAGTCAGACACATCAGGGGCAATTAAACACTCAAACTAGGCCCAGGTGGAGGTGCTTGGGGGTCCTATTAATTCTGCCAATCCCGAGGTGAAGGGGAGGAGCTACAACTCAAAATGGTATCGATCCTCTCTCCCTGTTATATGATGCCATCTGATGCCAGTCTAGTGCCCTCCCTCCAGACTGCTCCCTGCCAATAATAATAATAATAACAATAATGGTATTTCCCAAGTGCTTACTTTGTTCCAGGCACTGTACTAAGCACTGTGGTGGATACAGGTAAATGGGGTTGGACAAAGTCCCTATCCCATGTCCCTATCCACAGTCTCAATCCCCATTTCACAAATGAGGGAACTGAGACAGAGATACGTTAAGTGACTTGCCTAAGATCACACAGCAGACAAGTGACAGAGATGGGATTAGAACCTATAACCTTCCAACTCCCAGGTCTGTACTTTAGTCACCACACCATACTGCTTCTCCGTGGCATAGGGTTCTGGGGATGCAATGTAGCAGTCCGGTGAGTGCCACTGATGCTGAAGAGCCTCAGCTGAGCCTTAAACCCATACAGCCTGACATGAAGAGATCACCATGAGAGCTGGGTCCCAGGTGTCCTGGAGGGGGAGATGGTAATTGCTGGTGTCTTTGCTTGGCCATCTCTTGGGCTGGGTTAGGTAGGGATTGGCTCTTTCAGAGGGGGGTTCATGTGGAGAGAAGCCTGAACTGTCATGGCTTCCCTCTAGTCATCTCCTAGGGCTAGAGTTGGTTATGGGTGTGTCACCCTGCCAAAGGGTCACCTAGGAATGTGATCCCCACATAGTCACGGTGAGATCACATACTGGTGATCACAGTAACCAAGCTTGGTGAACTGGGAATCTCAGAGCAATTTCCCCAGTGAGGACTCCAGGAGTGGAATGGCAGCCCAAAGACGGCCAAAGATAAATGAAAATATTTTAGTATTCATCTATTCGGAACCTTGCACCTTACTGGCACGGTTTCTCAGACACAACTTTCCGAATACAGTCAAGAATTTAAGGTTTATGCTGTCGGGTTGGGGCGGAGAGGTGTGTGGTGGTGGAGATCGGGGAAAGAAACCTTCCTGCAATGAGCAAGGGTGGGAGGAGGAAGGGAAGTCTGGAAATTATTCTTGACCCTGGGGTAGGCTCAGGGTGACCTTCTCTATGGATTATAAATGGGACTTGGTCCCCCTGGTCACCTGCAGCCCCAGTCTCTGAGCAGGGGGGAGGAAAAGCAGGAAGGCAGAGAAGGGGATAGCTGTAGCCCTGCCCTTGTTGGTGTTCAAACCTGTAGAGAGGTTGTGGGGAAGCCTCTGGGTGGGAGGGTCCCAGGATCACTCAAGTGGGTAAGGGGCTGTGGAACTCCACTCTTAGTGTCACTGTCCCCTGTCATGAGAACGAGTTGTCTACACTCGCTGCCTAGAATTCCTCAATAACAACTCTCTCCTCGACCCCCTCCAGTCTGGCTTCCGTCCCCTACATTCCACGGAAACTGCCCTCTCAAAGGTCACCAATGACCTCCTGCTTGCCAAATCCAACGGCTCATACTCTGTCCTAATCCTCCTCGACCTCTCAGCTGCCTTTGACACTGTGGACCACCCCCTTCTTCTCAACACGCTATCTGACCTTGGCTTCACAGACTCCGTCCTCTCCTGGTTCTCCTCTTACCTCTCCGGTCGTTCTTTCTCAGTCTCTTTTGCAGGCTCCTCCTCCCCCTCCCATTCTCTCACTGTGGGGGTTCCCCAAGGTTCAGTGCTTGGTCCCCTTCTGTTCTCAATCTACACGCACTCCCTTGGTGACCTCATTCGCTCCCACGGCTTCAACTATCATCTCTACGCTGATGACACCCAGATCTACATCTCTGCCCCTGCTCTCTCCCCCTCTCTCCAGGCTCGCATCTCCTCCTGCCTTCAGGACATCTCCATTTGGATGTCTGCCCGCCACCTAAAGCTCAACATGTCAAAGACTGAACTCCTTGTCTTCCCTCCCAAACCTTGCCCTCTCCCTGACTTTCCCATCTCTGTTGACGGCACTACCATCCTTCCCGTCTCACAAGCCCGCAACCTTGGTGTCATCCTCGACTCCGCTCTCTCATTCACCCCTCACATCCAAGCCGTCACCAAGACCTGCCGGTCTCAGCTCCACAACATTGCCAAGATCCGCCCTTTCCTCTCCATCCCAACTGTTACCCTGCTCATTCAAGCTCTCATCCTATCCCGTCTGGACTACTGCATCAGCCTTCTCTCTGATCTCCCATCCTCGTGTCTCTCTCCACTTCAATCCATACTTCATGCTGCTGCCCGGATTATCTTTGTCCAGAAACGCTCTGGGCATATCACTCCCCTCCTCAAAAATCCCCAGTGGCTACCAATCAATCTGCGCATCAGGCAGAAACTCCTCACCCTCGGCTTCAAGGCTCTCCATCACTTTGCCCCCTCCTACCCCACCTCCCTTCTCTCCTTCTACAGCCCAGTCCGCACCCTCCGCTCCTCCACCGCTGATCTCCTCACCGTACCTCGCTCTCGCCTGTCCCGCCATCGACCCCCGGCCCACATCATCCCCCGGGCCTGGAATGCCCTCCCTCTGCCCCTCCGCCAAGCTAGCTCTCTTCCTCCCTTCAAGGCCCTGCTGAGAGCTCACCTCCTCCAGGAGGCCTTCCCAGACTGAGTCCCTTCCTTCCTCTCCCCCTTGTCCCCGTCTCCATCCCCCCATCTTACCTCCCTCCCTTCCCCACAGCACCTATATATATATGTATATATGTTTGTACATATTTTTTTTACTCTATTTATTTATTTATTTATTTAATTTATTTGTACATATTTATTCTATTTATTTTATTTTGTTAGTATGTTTGGTTTTGTTCTCTGTCTCCCCCTTTTAGACTGTGAGCCCACTGTTGGGTAGGGACTGTCTCTATATGTTGCCAATTTGTACTTCCCAAGCGCTTAGTACAGTGCTCTGCACATAGTAAGCACTCAATAAATACGATTGATGATGATGATGATGAGAATTCAGGTTCCACGTTCACGGTGCAGCAGGAACTGTAGACCCGTATTCAGAAACACCTTGCCCAGAAAGGGGTGGCCATTTACTGCTATTTTTGTGTTCGGTGCCCAGAGGGGGAGATTTCCAACCAGACAGGTAGGTGTGTGCAGAGACCCAGCTCTTTGCATGTCCACAGTCTGCCCCCAAACCGGTTTCACTGTCCCACAGCCTGTGGACACGAACCAGATGGTGAGAGACCTGGGGCATGGGGAGGCAGAGACAGGCAGCGGTAAAGCCTGGAGGCAGACAAGAGATAGCTATGCCTGATGACAGACACAGATGTCCAGGAGTCTTTCCTCAGCAGTTCCCTGCCCATGGACTGGTGTGAGTGCAGGGCGAGAGCAAGGGATTGAAAACACAAACTAGGCACTGGGCGGGGGGGTTGGGCGATAGGGGTAGGAGACAGTGCTCAGACCAGACAGGTCGGGTTTGATGTAGAGGCAAAAATCCCAACTTGGGCTGTGACCCTGACCTGGGGGAGGGAAATATGTGCTATAAGGGGTAGTAAGTCTCTGTTCTTCTTTTCCTCCTGCTGTATAAACTTGATATTCACCCCACCCTCAACCCCAGAGCACTTATGTGCCTATCCATTATTCATTAATTTATATATATTACAGTCTGTGTTCCCTTTTATACTGTGAACTTCTGGGCAAGTAACGAGTCTACCCACGCTGTTGCACTGTACTCCTGCAAGCACTTAGTACAGCATTCTGCACACACTGAGCACTCAATGAATACTATGGATTGATTGAGTGACTGAATGATTCTTTCCTTTTGGACGCAGAGCACTGTGTGAAGTGTCCTGATGATCAAACATGGAGAGAGGTGGCTGCTTCCACAAAATGGTGACTTTCCTGTCCCACAAGGAACCTTTGGGACTGATTCTGGTCTGCACGTCTCTCTCTTTCTCTCTGCTCACAGCCCTGGTTTTCGGGATCTTCATTAAGCACCGAGAGACCCCCATAGTCTGAGCCAATAACAACAATCTCAGCTACAGCCTTCTCCTCTCCCTCATGCTCTGCTTTCTCTGTGCTCTGACCTTCATTGACCAGCCCACACTAGCCTCCTACCTCCTTCGACAAATGGCCTTTGGGGTTGTGTTCACCGTGGACATCTCCTCCTTCTTGGCAAAATCCTTCACCGTAGTTCTGGCCTTCAGGACCACGAGCTTGGGGAGCAGGGTCAGGAGGTGGGTGGGGCCCAGAGCCTCGATCTCACAGTCCTGTCCTGTTCTCTGGTCCAGGTGAACATCTGCATTATCTGGTTGGGCACCGCCCCCCCCCTTCCTGGAGGTGGACACACACTCCGAGCCCAGACTCATCTTTGTTGCATGTAACGAGGGCTCCGGGATTGCGTTCTACTGCCCTCTGGGATACCTGGGCGTTCTGGCCCTGGTGAGCTTCACTGTGGCTTTCCTGGCCAGGAGGTTGCCCGACAGCTTCAACGAGGCCAGGTTCATCACATTCAGCATGCTGGTGTTCTGTAGCGTCTGGGGCTCGTTCCTCCCCGAATAGCACAGCACCAAGGGGAAGGCCACGGTAGCCGCGGAGATCTTCTCCATCTTGACCTCTGCTGCCGGGCTTCTCGGCTGCATCTTCGTCCCCAAGTGCTACGTGATACTGCTGCGGCCTGACAGGAACCCTCGGGAGTGTTTGAGGAGGAAATGATCTCCAGTACATTAGTTCAAGGCTGTTGTTGTTATCTCCCAACATTTTTCCCAACCCTGATTTTATTGCAATGGCAGGACAAAAGGAGAGGGAAATCCTGTCAGGGACAACCAGCAAGGATTTGGTGGCCAACCTGAGTCAGAGGTCAGGACTGGATGCTCCGTGGATCACTGGGGTGTTTGTCCCCAGGCCTTCTGGGCTCTTCCCTCCCCGAGGCTGGATTCTTACAGAGAAGGCTGACATCACCTGCCTGGTTGTCCTGGAGACCACTGCATATTGGGATCAAATAATCCCTAGTCCAGTGCATAGCTGCTCTAGAGACACAACTCCAAGTGTCTTGGACAATTGTCCTTGCAGGACAGGTTCTGGTGGGAATGGTGGAGAAATTCACAGATGCTCCTGGGATGCCAGATTTTTGGAGCTGGTGGGGTGGGGGTGGGGGGTCGAGGGGAAGGCACTCCCTAACTCCCTTCTCCTGGAAATGTTATCCAACCTTGGCTTCCCTGATTCTGTCCTCTCTTGGTTCTCCTCTTATCTCTCTAGCTGTTCATTCTCAGCCTTCTTAATGGGTTCCTCCTCTGCATCCCACCCCCGAACTGTGGGGGTTGTTCAAGGTTCAGTTCTGTGTCCCTTTTCTATTCTCCAACTATACCCACTCCCTTGGAGAATGCAGTCACTCCTATGGCTTCAACTACCACCTCTATGAGGGTGGTACCCAAATCTACATATCCAGCCATGATCTCTCTCCCTCTCTGCAGTCATATTTCCTTTTGCCTTCAAGACATCTCTAGCTGGATGTCCACCCATCACCTCAAGCTTAAAATGTCCAAAACAGAAGTCCTTATCTTCCCACCCAAATTCTGCCCTTCCACTGACTTTCTTATCACTGTAGATGGCACCACCATCCTTCCTGTCTCACAAGCCCATTACCTTGGCATTTCCTTGACTCTTCTTTTTCTTCATCCCGCAGATTCAATCCATCACTAAATCCTGTTGTTCCCACCTTCACAACATTGCTAAAATCCATCCTTTCTTCTCCATCCAAATTGTTACCACAGTAATTAAATCATTCATCCTATCCTGCCTGGATTACTGCAACAGCTTCCTTGCTGACCTCCCAGTCTCTTGTCTCGCTCTTCTCCAGTTCATACTTACTCTGCTGGCCAGATCATTTTTCTACCAAAACGTTCTGGCCATGTCACCCACTCCTCAAAAACTTCCAGTGGTTGCCGAAACACCTCCACATCAAACAAAAACTCTTCACTATTTTATTTTAAACATTCCACCACCTTGCACCCTCATATCTCACCTCGTTGCTCTTTTTCTATAATCCAGGCCACACACTTCACTCCTCTAATACTAACCTCCTCACCGTGTCTCAGTTTCACCTATTTTACCAATCTCACCTATCTTACCTATCTTTTAGACTGTGAGCTCACTGTTGGGTAGGGACTGTCTCTATATGTTGCCAACTTGTACTTCCCAAGCGCTTAGTACAGTGCTCTGCACACAGTAAGCGTTCAATAAATATGATAGATAGATAGATTGATTGATTGATTACCACCAACCCCTCACCCACATCCTGCCTCTGGCCTGGAACACCTTCCCACCTCAAACCCGAGGGGCAATTACTCTCCCCTCCTTCAAAGCCTTATTGAGGGCACATTTCCTCCAAGAGGCTTTCCCTGACTAAGCCCTCCTTTCCTCTTCTCCCACTCCCTTCTGCTTTACCCTAACTTCCTCCCTTTGCTCTTTCCCCCTCCCGGCCTCAGAGTAATTAAATACAGATCTGTAATTCATTTATTTATATAAATGTCTTTCTACCCTTCTAGACTTGTAGCTTTTTGTGGGCAGGGAATGTGTCTGTTTATTGTTGAACTGTACTCTCCCAAGTGCTTCGTACAGTGCTTTGCACACAGTAAGCATTCAATAAATATGACTGAATGAATGAATGATCCTTGGGGGAAATGCTCTTTTTTTATGTGTGGTATTCGTTAAGCACTTACTGTAAGCCAAGCATTGTACTAGGTGGTAGGGTACTAAGATAATAATCAGTTTGCATACGGTGCCTGTCTCACCTGGGGCTTGGCCTCTAGTGCTGGGCTTCTCAGCTGCATCTTCATCCCCAAATGCTAAATAATCCTGTTGCGGCCTGACAGGGAACACCCGGGAGTGGTTGAAGAGGAAATTATCTCAGGTACATTAGTTCAAGGCTGTTGCTGTTTTCACCCATCGTTTTTCTCAATCCCGATTTTATGGCAGTGGCAGGACAAAAGGAGTGGGAAATCCCGTCAGGGACATTCAGTGTAGAGTGTAGGATTTGTACTGACTTACTGTGTGACTTTGGGCAAGTCATTAACTTCTCTGTACCTCATTTACCTCATCTGTAAAATGGGGTTAAGACTGTGATCCCCACGTGGCACAACATAAAAATAATAAAAATAATGATGGCATTTGTTAAGGGCTTACTATGTGCAAAGCACTGTTTTCAGCGCTGGTGGGGGGATACTAGGTGATCAGATTGTCCCACGTGGGGCTCACAGTCTTAATCCCCTTTTCACAGATGAGGTAACTGAGTCCCAGAGAAGTGAAGTGACTTGCCTAAAGTCACACAGCTGACAAGTGGCAGAGCTGGGATTAGAACCCATGACGTCTGGCTCGCAAGCCCATGGTCTTTCCAATGAACCACTCTGCTTCTCGGTCACGTGATTCTCTTGTATCCTCCCTAGTGCTTAGAACAGTGCTTGGCACATAGTAAGAGCTTAACAAATACGATAAGTATTATTTTTACTATTATTATTATCATTTTCCATCAACATTGCCCTCATCTTGGGAAGCACCTGACAGTCTCCCATCTGAATACTCCAGCCTTTCCCCGACTACTCCAATAAGCTCAGGGTGGTTGGTTCTGTCCCATCGGTTCCTGGGGTACTGTCCATAGCCATCACAAGGAAGTGGGGACCATTGTGGGCCACCCCACTAACACTCTGAGGGTGGTCTCAGTCACTACTCCCCTTAGGGGATCCCGAGTTACTATTAAGTCCTCCTAGGAAGATGAGACTCTATATATAGGGGTCTCCAGTCATTAATTAATTCATTCAATCATATTATTGAGTGCTTATTGTGTGCAAAGCACTGTACTAAGTGATTGGGAAGTACTAGTCGGCAACATCTAGGGATGGTCCCTACCACAACGGGCTCACAGCCTAGAAGGGGGAGACAGACAACAAAATAAAACAAGTAGACAGGTGTCAAAACCTTCAGAATAAATATAATTATAGCTATATGCACATCATTAATAAAATGAATACAGAAGTAAATATGTACAAGTAAAATGAATAGAGTAATAAATATGTACAAATATATACAAGTGCTGTGGGGAAGGGAAGATACTGTGTATGTATATACTATATGGGGAGGGGAAAGGGGTAAGGCAAAAGGAGGGATGGGGCGATGGGGAGGGGAAGAGGAGAGTAAAAAGGGGGTTCAGTCTGGGAAGGTCCCCTAGAGGAGTTTCTGGGTGAACCTGAGTCACGGCTCTGACCATGGACCCCCATAGGGTTTCCATAGTTCCCATTGGGAAGGCAAAGGAGGCTGATGGCGACCTCTGTTCTCTTTCCCTGGCTGAACCTTGGTCACCTTCTGCTTGGCATCTAAGGCTTTCTGATCTCTGTATACTCCCTGAAGCCATTCACTATCCCAGCGAATCACAGTCCACACATTTTCCTTCACGAACTCCCTACACTTTTCTGAGAGGGGCTCCATTTCCATCCAATAACTGAAGTCATTTAGTAAGAGGACACAATTTAGTGACAAATGAGGGTAGGACAGAACTGGAGGATAAAGTCCAAAGTGTGAGAGGAATCTCCCAAAGAGAGAGCAAGAAGAGAGATGGCGAGCTCTAGAGGAGATGTCCTGCCTTCTCTCAAAATCCACCCCCTCCACCCGTGCATCCGACCCTATCCCTTCACACCTTCTCAAAACACTTTTCCTTTCCCTTCTTCCCTCCCTTACTGCCATCTTCAACGGTTCTCTCTCCAATAACGTCTTTCCCCCTGCTTTCAAAGATGTCCATGACTCCCGTATCCTAAAAAGCATCCTCCCTTGACCAAGATCAGGATTAAGCCTGGAAATGGGAATGTAGGTTGCTTTCAGCTCCTTCCAGTTATCACCCAACTCCCTCTTACCATTCTACTACAAAATTCATGAGTGCATTGTCTACACCCATTGTCTCAAGTTCCTAGCCTTCAACTGTCTTCTTGACCCCCCTCCAATCTGGCTTCTGTCCCCTCCACTCCACAGAAACCTCCCCCTCAAAGGTCACCAATATTCTCCTTCTTGCCAAATCCAATTGCCTCTACTCCATCCTAATCCACCTCTTAGGTTCCATTGACACTTTCGACCATCCCCTTCTCCTGGAAGCATTATCCACCTTTGGCTTCGCTGACACTGTCCTCTCCTGGTTCTCCTCCTATCTCTCTAGCTACTCATTCTCAGGCTCTTTCACGGGCTCCTCCTCTGCCTCCTTCCTCTCTAACTGTGGGGGTCCCTCAGGGTTCAGTTCTGTGTCCCCTCTATTCTCCATCTACACCTACTACCTTGAAGAATTCATTCTTTCACATGGCTCCATCTACCCCAGAAGCATGGCATACCATGTTCACAGGCATTATGTAGTGGATAGAGAATGGACCTGGGAGTCAGAAGGGCAGGGGCTCCGCCTCCTGTCGGCTATGTGACATTGGGAAAATCACTTTCTTTCTCTGTGACTTAGTTATCTCATCTGTAAAATATGAATTGAGATTGTGAGCCCCTTTTGCAACAGGGACTTTGTCCAACCCAATTTGCTTGTATCTACCCCAGGGCTTAGTACAATGACTGGCATATAGTAAGCCCTTAACAAATATTATTATCATTACCAACTCTATGCAGATGATTTCCAAATGTAAATCTCCAGCCTTGATCCCTCCCCCTCGCTGTAGTTTTGTATTTCCTCCTACTTTCAAGACATCTGTATTTGGGTGCCCTACCATCACCTTAGACTTAACCTGTCCAAAACAGAACTCCTTATCGTCCCACCGAACCTAGTCCTCCCCCAATTGTCCTATCACTGTAGTCAGCACCATCATCCTTCCTACCTCACAAGCCCGTAACATTGTTGTTATCCTTGATTGATCTCTCTCATGCAACCCACACATTCAACATCATCACTAAATCCTGTCATTTTAACCTTCATGACAGCTAAAATCTGTCATTTCCTCTCCGTCCAAACAGCTACCATGTTAATAAAAGCATGTATCTTATCCCTTCTTGATAACTGTATCAGACTCCAAACTGACCTCTCTTTCTCTTGTCTCTCCCCACTCTGGTCCATACTTCACTTTGCTGCCCAGATCATTGTCTGATAAAAATGTTCAGTCCATATTTCCAGATTCTTCAAGAGCCTCCAGTGGTTGTCCCTCCATCTCTGCATCAAACAGAAACTCCTTTACCTTGGGCTTTAATGTGCTCAGTCACTTTGCCCCCTCTTACCTGCTCTTCTCCTACAACCCTGCCTGCACACTTCGCTCCATTAATGCCAATGTACTTATTCTACCTTGATCTCATGTACCCTCTTGTCCACATCTTGCCTCTGTCCTGAAATGCCCTCCCTCTTCATATCTGAAAATTGCTCTCTCCCCTTTCAAGGCCCTACTGAAGACACATCTCCTCCAAGAGGCCCTCCCTGTCTAAGCCTTCTTTTTCTTTTTCCTCTACTCTCTCTGCATCGCCCTGACTTGCTCCCTTCATTCATCCTCCCACCCAGCCAAAAGGTACTTATGTACAGATCTGTAACCTATTTATTTATATTAATGTCCATCTCCCCCTCTAGACTGTAAGCTCATTGTGGGCAGGGAGTGTTTTTCATATTGATATATTTAATTCTCCCAAGTGCTTAATGTGGTGTTCTGCACATAGTAAGCACTCAGTAAATACAAATAATTGATATGCACATAGTTTTCTCAATAAACCCATTGATTGAAAGCATCTAGGAGAAATAAAGAAGATAAATGTGGAACTCTTCACACATCTTTATAGGATCCTGGCACAGAAGCCATATCTAATATTCTCTAGATCTCTCTAATTTTACTATATGTGCTGCCGAAATGAGCAATCTTTTAGTAGCTAGCATGCAGGTTTTTAAAGTTCACCTTATTTACACCTATTCAGATGACAGTTTTCTTTTCAAGCGTCTGTACATGTTCTTGTGCTTTCTGGAAAATAATCCTTTTTCTAGATATCTCCCTATTTTGAGAATCTAACATCATCAAATAGAGTCAAAATTTCTTCTGGTGCATGAAGCCGCAGAGGCTGCTGGAATGTCTGCTTTGCGGTAATGATTAACATATGCTTATTTGCTCCAAGACTCAAAGCCATTGGATGAGACAGGGCCAGTGGATGTGACAGGGGAGCAATGGGAAGGACCCTCAGTCACGACTTCTCCACCAGTAGAATTTGGTCCGTTGACCCTGCAGCACGTTTCTGAGCGAGGAGGAACAGGGTTTGGGCTGAGGGGGCAGACAGCAGGAAGGTTGAGTGTTCGGGAACTTATCGGGTTTCCTCCACCTCTCAGCTCCCAAAGTATGGTCCTGAAGGGCAGGCTCAGGGCTGGAAAGGTTGGGCCTCAGTCACTTAGGGGCAGCTTGGGCTCAGGGCCAATGGGGATGGGCCATAGCCACTCAGGGAAAGCCCCAGGCAGTTGTTCCAGTGCAGTCTGGTAGCTGGAGAAACTCAGGGAGTGGCAGGGTAGGGAGCGGCAGCAGACCTATGGGGTGGGAGAGTGAGAGGTTAGTCAGGAAGGACTCCTTGGAGGCGAGCTAGGATGTCACATAACCAGAGATTAAAGAATTACTTGACAATCACAAGCTGAAAAGGTACCTAATTCCTTAACTGATGTAAATTTTCTTCCTTGATCATGTTTACCAGTAAAGAGATATTAACAAGGCCTCAGTACATGTCTCTATAGCATAATCCCTTAGGGCATTTGGCAATTAAGCCTAAAGTATGTGGTTTGAGCTTAACTAGAAAATGGTTTTTCTATGGCACTAATTCTCATAAGGCCCAGTTCTGTTTTAGCACCCAAATCCACACTGTCACAAGAACGTCTTTCTACAGGTCTGTGTATGCTTCCATTTACATGGCATAAGGAACACCTTCCTCTGGACAGGACTATGATTCATTCATTCAATCGTATTTATCAAGCTCTTACTGTGTGAAGAGCCCTGAACTAAGCACTTGTGAAAGTAAAATACAACAACAAATATTGACATTCCCTGCCCACAACGAGCTTGTACTCTCGAGCAGAGGAGACAGACATGAATACAAACAAATAGAATGATAGATATGTACATAGTGCTTTGGTGCCTGAGAGGGGGAGAAGAACAAAGGGAGCAAGTCAGGCACAACACAAAAGGGAGTAAGAGCTGAGGAAAAGTGGTGCTTCGTCTGGGAAGGCCTAACAGAGGAGTTGTGCCTTCAATAAGGCTTTCAAGCTTGGGAGAGTAGGTTGTCTGTCAGATAAGAGGAGGGGAGGGGCATTCCAGGCCAGAGGAAGGCCGTGGGCTAGGGGTTAATGATAGACAGGTGACATGGTGGCACAGTGAGAAGCTTAACAGCTAGAGGAACAAAATATGCTTGCTGGGTTGTAGAGGAGAGAAGTGAGGTGAGGTAGGAGAGGGCTAGGTGATGGAGTGCCTTAAAGCCAAAGGAGAGGAGTTTGTGTTTGATATGGAGATGGATGGGAAATCACTAGAGTTTTTTGAGGAGCTGGGTGGTGCGTTCAGAATGTATTTGAAGAAATATGATATGGGCAGCAGAGTGAAGTATGGACTGGAGAGGGGAGAGACAGAAGGCTGGGAGGTCAGCAAGGAGGTTTATGCAGTAATTCAGGTTAGATAGGGTGAGTGATTGTATTAACATGGTAATAATATGGATGGAGAGGAAAGGGCAGATTTTAGCGATGTTGTGAAGGTGAGGACAACAGGATTTGGTGATGGATTGAATCTGTGGGTTGAATGAGAGAAAGGAGTCAAGAATAATGCCAAGCCTATGGGCTTGTGAGACAGAAAGTATGGTGGTGCCACCTACAGTGATGGGGAAGTAATGGGGAGGACAGGGTTTGGATGGGAAAATAAGGACCTCTGTTTTGGACATGTTATGTTTGAGGCAATGAGCAGACATCCAAGTTGAGATATCTTGAAGGGAGGAGGAGATGTGAGACTGGAGAGAGGGAGAGAGATCAGGGCTGGAGATGTAGATTTGGGTGTCATCTGCATAAGTGGTGGTTGAAGCCATGGGAGTGAATGAGTTCTCCAAGGGCGTAAGTTTAGATGGAGAATAGAAGGGGACCAAGAACTAATTCTTGAGGGACCCCAACAAAGCAGTGGGTCTTAGTGGAAAGAGCACGGGCTTAGGAGTCAGAGGTCCTGGGTGCTAATCCCACACCACCACTTGTCTGCTATGTGACCTTGGGCAAGCCACTTAACTTCTCTGTGCCTCAGTTACCTCATCTGTCAAAATGGGGGTTAAGACAGTGAGCCCCACGTGGACAACCTGATTACCTTGTACCTACCCTAGCTCTTAGTACCGTGCTTGGAACATAGTGAGCGCTTAACAAATACCATAATTACTATTCAGCACTTAGAACAGTACTTCACACATAGGAAGTGCTTAACAAATATCATTATTGGCTAGGGGGTGGGAGGCAGAGGAAGAGCCCATGAAGGAGACTGAAAATGAACGGCAAGAGAGATAAGAGGAGTATTAGGATAGGACAGTCAGTGAAGCCAATGTTGGATAACATTTCCATGAGAAAGGGGTGATCAACCATCTCAAAGGCAGCTGAGAGGTCAAGGAGGATTAGGATGGAGTAGAAGCCATTGGACTTGGCAAGAAGGAAATCATCGGTGACCTTTGAGAAGACGGTTCCTGTGGAGTTAAGGGGATGGACGTTAGATTGGAAGGAGTCCAAGAGAGAATTTAAGGAAAGGAATTTGATATAGAAGGTACAGAAAACTTGCTCAAGGATGTTGGAGAGGAATGGTAGGAGGGAAATGGGACATTAACTAGAGGGAGCCTTAGAGTCAAGGGAAGTATTTTTTAGATAGGGGAGACATGTGCATTTTTGACATCAGTGGAGAAGATGTCATTGGAGATCAAACGGATCAAGATGGTTATTAGGGAGGGAAGAAGGGAGGGAGCGAGAGTTTTGATAAGGTGCAAAGGAATGGGGTCCGATGCTCATGTGGAGGAACTGGCTTCTGAAAGGAGGCAGTAAATCTCCTCCAGAGAAACTTCTGGAAAAGATGGGAGAGTTGAAGAGGGGGCCGCAAGGGGGAGGGACTGAGGAGGAACAGGGGTGATTTTAGGGAGCCTGTGCTAATGAAGGGTGGTGGGATCACTTAGTCTCTCTCCTGAAGAGTTCTGGCCAGCATCCCAACTCTCACCAACTCAGTTCCTTCATCAATAAGATGGAAATTAAATACAGGTTCTCCCTCCCACTTAAACTGTGAGCCTCAATGCGATAAGGACTGTGTCCAAACCAATCATCTTGTATGTACAACAGCACTTAATACAGTTCTTGGTACATAGTAAGCCTTTAACAAATATCAGAATTATTACTATCATATGCCTGAAACATCAAATGTAAAGATTGCTAATGCTACGTGTTTGGCATTAGCTGATTTCTTATTTCCCCACTTGAGCCATATACTCAATCCATATCTTGTCTTATCTTATGCCGTTGAGTCATCCCCGACCCATAGCAACACAATGGATATATCTCTCCCAGAACACCCCACCTCCATCTGCAATCATTCTGGTAGTGTATCTATAGAGATTTCCTGGTAAAAATATGGAAGTGGTTTAACATTGCCTCCTTCCATGCTTGAGTCTCCACCCTCGACTCTCTCCCATACCGCTGCTGCCCAGAACAGGTGAGTTTTGACTTCTAGCAGATTGCCTTGCACTTGCGAGCCACTGCCCAAGCTAGGAATCGAATGGATATGCCTCTTCTTCACTCTCCCTCCTGTGGTCGAGACTGGTAGAGTACAGGAAACTCTCCACGTGCGACGCTGTGAGAGGCATAAATAAGCTACCCCATCCTAATTCCTCGTTGATATTATAGCTATGTTTGAGAGTTGTGGACCACTTTCCCATGTGCTGCATACAATTGGCACATTTTATGTGTTGCATAGTCTCTTTGTCCTATTGCCATTTTGATGCTTTCATGTTTTATTGCTCCTAATTTGTCTGTTTTCAGTTCTTCCTGACCTTCTAGATTCATTATCTCTCCGGTCGTTCATTCTCAGTCTCTTTTGCAGGCTCCTCCTCCCCCTCCCATCCCCTTACTGTGGGGGTTCCTCAAGGTTCAGTTCTTGGTCCCCTTCTGTTCTTGATCTACATTCACTCCCTTGGTGACCTCATTCACTCCCATGGCTTCAACTATCATCTCTAGGCTGATGACATAGAAATCTACATCTCTGCCCCTGCTCTCTCCCCCTCCCTCCAGGGCTCGCATCTCCTCCTGCCTTCAGGACATCTCCATCTGGATGTCTGCCTGCCACCTAAAACTCAACATGTCCAAGACTGAACTCCTTGTCTTCCCTCCCAAACCTTGCCCTCTCCCTGACTTTCCCATCACTGTTGACAGCACTACCATCCTTCCCATCTCACAAGCCCGCATACTTGGTGTCATCCTCGACTCTGCTCTCTCGTTCACCCCTCACATCCAAGCCATCACCAAAACCTGCCGCTTTCAGATCCGCAACATTGCCAATATCCGCCCTTTCCGCTCCATCCAAACTGCTACCCTACTCATTCAAGCTCTCATCCTATCCCGTCTGGACTACTGCACCAGCCTTCTCTATGATCTCCCATCCTCGTGTCTCTCCCCACTTCAATCCATACTTCATACTGCTGCCCGGATTATTTTTGTCCAGAAAGGCTCTGGGCATGTTACTCCCCTCCCCAAAAATCTCCAGTGGCTACCAATCAATCTGCGCATCAGGCAGAAACTCCTCACCCTCGGTTTCAAGGCTCTCCATCACCTCGCCCCCTCCTACCTCACCTCCCTTCTCTCCTTCTACAGCCCAGCCCGCACCCTCCACTCCTCTGCCGCTAATCTCCTCACCGTGCCTCATTCTCGCCTGTCCCGCCATCGACCCCCGGCCCACGTTATCCCCCTGGCCTGGAATGCTCTCCCTCCACACATCCGCCAAGCTAGCTCTCTTCCTCCCTTCAAGGCACTACTGGGAGCTCACCTCCTCCAGGAGGCCTTCCCAGACTGAGCTCCCTCCTTCCTCTCCCCCTCCTACCCCTCTCCATCTCCCCCGCCTTACCTCCTTCCCTTCCCCACAACACCTGTATATATGTATATATGTTTGTACATATTTATTACTCTATTTATTTATGTATTTTACTTGTACATATCTATTCTATTTATTTTATTTTGTTAATATGTTTGGTTTTGTTCTCTGTCTCCCCTTTCTAGACTGTGAGCCCACTGTTGGGTAGGGGCCGTCTCTATATGTTGCCAACTTGTACTTCCCAAGCGCTTAGTACAGTGCTCTGCACACAATAAGCGCTCAATAAATACGATTGATTGATTGATTGATTGATAGATCATGAGACCTTCCATGGACAGGGTCCATGTCTAATTCTCACCTGTATATTGTTTCCCAACACTTAGTAAAGAGTTCTACACAAAGTATGTGTTTAATCAATACTATTACTACACTACTATTACAACTACTATTACTACACTACTATTTCAACTACTATTACTACTATAACTACTACTAGTACAACTACCACTGCAATTACCACTACTACTACTGCTACCTTTTCCTGTAAATATGGTCCAGCCTTGATTTGTCTGACACTGTCCTTTACGGTTCTCCTCCTACTTCTCAGGCTGATTCTTCTGGGTTACTTTCTACTGCTCTTCCTCTGCCTTCCACCCTCTTAACCGAGGGGATCCCACAAGGCTTAGTCCTAGGTCACACAAGCCTCACTATCTCAACATGGATGACTCCAAATCTACCTTTCCATCCTTGACCTTTCTCCTTTTCAGCAATCTCACATTTCTTCCAGTAATCAATATATTTCTACTTGAATGTCCTGCCAATACCTGCAACTCAACACGAATAAGAATCAATTCAACTTTCCACTGAAATCCTCTCCTGTCCCAGACTTTCTTATCACCACTGACTACCGAGGATCACCTTCCTCCTGGTCTCACAAACCTGAAATTTCAGTATTATCTATAACTATTTTCTCTCCTTCAACCCTCATATCCACCCACCTCTCTGATCATCCATCCTTTCATTCATTCATTCAATCATGTTTATTGAGTACTTACTGTGTGCAAAGCACTGTACTAAGTGCTTTGGAGAGTACAATTTAATGATAAGCAGGCACATTCCCTACCCACAATGAGCTTACAGTCTAGAGGGGAAGACAGACACTAATATAAGTAAATAAATTACTGATATGTACCTAAGTATTGTGGGGCTGGGAACGGGGATGAATAACAAAGTCAGAATGACACAGAAGGAAGTGGGAGAAGAGGAAAGGAGGGCTTAATCAGGGAAGGCCTCTTGGAGGAGATTTGCCTTCAATAAGGCTTAGATGTGGGAGAGTAACTGTCTGTCATATTTGAGGAGGGAGGTAATTTCAGGCTGGAGGCAGGGTGTGGGCGAAGGGTCGGTGGCGAGATACTACCACGTCTATGAATCAGCGTGGCTTAGTGGAAAGAGGCCGGGTTTGGGAGTCACAGGTCGTGGATTCTAATCCCGGCTCTGCCACTTGTCAGCTGTGTGACCTTGGGCAAGTCACTTCACTTCTCTGTGCCTCAGAGACCTCATCTGTAAAATGGGGATGAAGACTATGAGCCCCCCATGGGACATCCTGATCACCTTGTATCCTCCCCAGCGCTTAGAACAGTGCTTTGCACATAGTAAGCGCTTAGCAAATACCAAAGTTATTATTATTATGAAGATGGTACCCAAATCTATATCCCCACCCCTGATCTCTCTGTAGTCTCATATTTCCTCCTGCCTTCAGGACATATTTAATTGGATGTCATCTCATCACCTCAAACTTAACATATCCAAAACAGAACTCTTTATCTTCCCACCAAACCCCCCCGTCCTCCCCCTGACTTTCCCAACACTGTAGATGGCCCCACCATCCTTCCTGATCCACAAGCCCACCACCTTGGTGTTATCCTTGACTCCTGTCTCTCATTCAACATACATATTCATCCCATTACTAAATCCTGTTCGTTCGGTCTGCACAACATTGCAAAACCCACCCTTCCCTCTCCATCCGAACTGCTACCATATTAATCAAAGCTCTTATCCTACCCCACCTAGATTACTGTATCAGTCTCCTTGATGACCTCCCCTTCTCCTGTCTCTCCTCACTCCAGTCCATATTTCACTCTGCTGCCCAGATACTTTTTCTACAAAAACGTTCAGACCATGCTTCCCCACTCTTCACGAACCTCCAGTTGCTGCCCATCCACATCCACATCAAATAGAATCTTCTTACCATTGGTTTACCACTCAATCACCTTGCCTCCTCCTACCTCACCTTGCTACTCACCTACTACAACCCAGCCTGCACAACGTTGCTCCTCAAATGCTAGTCTTCTCACTGTACCTTGATCTCATGTATCTTGCTGCCAACTTCTCACTCATGCCTTGCCTCTGGCCCAGAACGCCTTCCCTCCTGATATCTGACCTACAATCACTCTCTCACCTTTCAAAGCCTTACTGAAGTTACATCTCCTCCAAGAGGCCGTCTCTGACTAAGCCCTCCTTTCCTCTTCTCCCTCTTCCTCTGTGTAGCCCTGACGTGCTCCCTTAACCTCTCCAAGGTCACCAATGACCTCCTGCTTGCCGAATCCAACGGCTCATATTCTGTCCTAATCCTCCTCGACCTCTCAGCTGCATTTGACACTGTGGACCACCCCCTTCTCCTCAACAGGAGACCTTGGCTTCACAGACTCCGTCCTCTCCTGGTTCTTCTCTTATCTCTCCAGTCGTTCTTTCTCAGTCTCTTTTGCAGGCTCCTCCTCCCCCTCCCATCCTCTTACTGTGGGGGTTCCCCAAGGTTCAGTGCTTGGTCCCCTTCTGTTCTCAATCTACACTCACTCCCTTTGGTGACCTCATTCGCTCCCATGGCTTCAACTATCATCTCTACGCTGATGACACCCAGATCTACATCTCTGCCCCTGCTCTATCCCCCTCCCTCCAGGCTCGCATCTCCTCCTGCCTTCAGGACATCTCCATCTGGATGTCTGCCCGCCACCTAAAGCTCAACATGTCGAAGACTGAGCTCCTTGTCTTCCCTCCCAAACCTTGTCCTCTCCCTGACTTTCCCATCTCTGTTGACGACACCACCATCCTTCCCGTCTCACAAGCCCGCAACCTTGGTGTCATCCTCGACTCCGCTCTCTCATTCACCCCTCACATCCAAGCCGTCACCAAAACCTGCCGGTCTCAGCTCCACAACATTGCCAAGACCCGCCCTTTCCTCTCCATCCAAACTGCTACCCTGCTCATTCAAGCTCTCATCCTATCCCGTCTGGACTACTGCACCAGCCTTCTCTCTGATCTCCCATCCTCGTGTCTCTCTCCACTTCAATTCATACTTCATGCTGCTGCCCAGATTATCTTTGTCCAGAAACGCTCTGGGCATATTACTCCCCTCCTCAAAAATCTCCAGTGGCTACCAATCAATCTGCGCATCAGGCAGAAACTCCTCACCCTGGGCTTCAAGGCTCTCCATCACCTCGCCCCCTCCTACCTCACCTCCCTTCTCTCCTTCTACTGCTCAGCCCGCAACCTCTGCTCCTCCTCATCCTGCCTCCCCTCCCCACAACACCTATTTGCATTTGTGTAATATATTTGTTTATATGAATATCTTTCTCCTCCTCTAGCCTGTAAGGTCTTTCTTTGTCGGCAGGGAATGTGTCTGTTTACTGTTATACTCTCCCAAGCAGTTAGTACAGTGCTTCTCAGAGAGTAAGTGCTTAATAAATGCTATTGAATAAATGAAAGAATGAATAAAACCCTTTCTCTGCTAATAAGATTTCAGGGCTTTCAGTAGAAACTCTATAGCTCCTAACCACAGCTTTAGGGTTGGAGACATGGCTGCTTATCCTTATCCTTGAAGAGTGTTCTCCCAGAGATCTCATCTTCCCATTTCCAGGACCTCAGGTAAAAAGACCCCTAGATTTTAGTTTGGCTCACCTCTTGTCAGGGGTTTCAGAAAAGAATCAGTTTTAATCTTGACACGTAAAAGCCACTGTGAGCATAGAATGGTTCTCAGATTGCTCCTGGGTGCTGATTGATGGGGAGGAGAGAGGCAGAGAGAGATGCCTGCTGAGCACACACCTTCCAGTGTTCCAAGGGACAAGAACATGGCCTAGTGGATAGAGCACGGGCCTGGGAGTCAGAGGACCTGAGTTCTAATCCCGACTCTGCCACTTGTCTGCCGGATTCGAGTTCTGATTGCGACCTACTTCCAGCATGGCCATTGAGAGTCGCACAGAGTTAGAGAGCAAGTCACTTCACTGCTCTGGGCCTCGGTTATTTCATCTGAAAATTGAGAATTAAGACTGTGAGCTCCACTTGGGATCTGGACTGTGTCCAACCTGATTAGCTTTTATCTACCCCAAGAGCTTAGTACAGTGCCTGTTACATAGTAACCACTTATCAAATATAATAAAGACCAACAATTGAAAGACTCTGCACTCTCTCCTTCTGTATCATTCATGTTTCCTGGGGCAGGAGGGTTGCAGTGATAAAGGCCCAGCAGAAACCAGTTACTGATTTCTTGCTACCACCTACTGGGACTTTACTGCCACAGTCATAATCCTACCTCCCATTGGAGTTGGGAGAGCTAGGTGGCCAAGGGGGGCAGGACCACAGAGGTGCCTCGAGGCTACAGTGGCACTGTAGAGGTGGAAGCAAACTAGGAACACCATAATAACAGTTGTGCTCTGCTCTTTCAGTTTGTACTCATTTCCCCTCCATATCTCCCCTCCATTCTTCCCTTTTATTCTCCAAACTCACCATCCAAACCTCCCAGGTTCTTTATTTCACCATGGTTGTTACATAAAAGAAACTGATGACCATTGCTTCTCAAATCAGTGGGACTCACTCTAGTGGTGTTGGAAGTAAGTTGGAATCAGTTGGACTTGAATCTCATAAAAGCCAAAGCCCAAGAGTGGGCATTATCGGAAGATGTAGATGCAATGTGAGGATAATAGCAATGGAGAGGCAGTGCCCCTTTTAACAAAGGGCTCGGGAGGGGAGTGGCTGTACTGCCCAACCCCTACCCCAGCCCTCGCTGTCTGCTATATTTTTGGTCACTAGCAACCGTAGGTAAAGCCCTGAGTATGAAATCTTTTTCCATGGTTGGCTGGTCATGCCCCTCTCCCAGAAAAGCTGCTAACTCACCCCTGCAGCTGTTATCACTGTCAGCCCATCCTATCTCCACCATCAGGATCTTCAGGGCTTCATCTGCCTTCAAAGAGCAGTAAAGCATGGCAAAAGCATCCTCCTAGTGTGGTGGTGAAGCATAATGAAATATTTTTGTTAAACTAAAACCTTAATCATGGCCTCAGGCAGGGCCATCCTAGGATAAATTGAGCATATTCAAGTTGCTCTCTTTGTCCTAATTTCAGTGCCCAGTGGCTTGTGACCTTTGTTTTAGCATCAATTTTTCCCGAGAATCTGAGCATAAATGGACCTGACCACAGGCTTTTCTCACACCTTTTTTCTTCATGCAGAAATGCATTTCAGTCCCATGGAGGAGAAATGGAAAGCTTCCCACAGGATGTTGGGAAGACTGGGAGGACATGGAGGACAGGGGTGTAAACCCATGCTGTAGACTGTAAGCTCCTTATGGGCAAGGATCATGTCTTCCAACTTGATTGTATTATACTATTCCAAGGGCTGAGTATTGTGCTCTGCATGCAATAAAAGCTCAATGAATACCACGGATTGATTGATTAATTGGTACATAGCATCAAAGGCAACTGAGAAGCTAGGGAAGATTGGGATAAAGTAGAGACCATTGGATATGGTAAGAAGGAAGTCATAGTGGCCTTAGAGAGAGCAGTTTCCACGGAGTGAAGCGGGCAGAACCCAGATTTCAGGGAGTCAAGGAGAGAATTTTAGGAGAGAAAGTGGAAGCAATGCGTTTAAACAACTCATTGGAGGAATTTGGAAATGAATGTTAAGAGGAAGATAATAATAACGATAATTATAATAATAATATAACAATAATAATTGTGATATTTGTGAAGTGCTTATCATGTGCCAGACACTGTACTAAGATCTGGAGTAGATTCAAGCAAATCAGGTGGGACAGAGTCCCTATCCCATGTGGAGGTTACAACTTTAATCCCCATTTTACAACTGAGGTAACTGAGGAACAGAGATGTTAGGTGACTTGCCCAAGGTCACACAGCAGACAAGTGGCAGAACCAGGATTAGAACACAGTTCTTCTCACTCCCAGGTCCGTGCTCTATCCATTAGATCATGCTGCTTCCCTAAGCTTCCCCAACGCTTCTTCTTTATAAAATCACTAATTTTGCATTTATTTTATATGCATATGCACCCAAAGTAGAAATTACAAGAGAGCCCTGATTCTGAAGTTCTTCTCTTTCTTTTAATCTAAATATTTTTCCTTCCTTGTGGCCTAGTGGAAAAAGCCCTGACCTAGAAGTCAGACGAGCTGGGTTCTAGTCCTGGTTTTACCACCTGCATGGCTGTGTGACTTTAGGAAAATCACTTAACTTCTCTGGGTCTCAGTTTCCTCAACTGTAAAATAGTGATGTAAGGCCTGTTCTTCTTCCCCCTTAGATTGTAAGGCTCATTTGGACTAGGATTGTGCCTAATCTATTTTTTTTAATTTACTCCAACACTCAGTACAATGCTTGGCACATAGTAAGTGCTTAACAAATATTATTATTATCATTGCTACTATTATTACCATGATCATGATCATCACCACCAAGCTCAAATGCACCATGACCCGCAAAAAGTAATACAAGTATTTTTATCCTGAAATGCAACCTCATACACTTGCACACAGAGTTACGGTCAGTGTCACATAGTCAAAGGGAATTTACTGCTCTTTTCTTCCCAGTCAGAAAGGGAATGTTCTGGGAAAGGCAGTGTGCAAGGCAATCACCAAGTTTGTAGGTGACACTAAAGCTTTGCACTTGCTGAATGCCATTTTCATGTGCACACATTCTTGGTGGTCCAGATAATGGAGGAAACATTAAATAATCTGCAGTCTGGACAAATGCTAAGGAATGTATCCATGGAAAATAATCCGAGCTACAGTTAAACTGTGGTTGGCTCTAAATTCTCACATTGCAACTTGTTAATGAGATTGCTAAATCTTCACTGGCTGTGGAAACCAAAGAGTCCAAGCAAATATTGGGAATCATCAGGAAGAAGATGGACAATAAATCAAATGGCAGAGTTTGCCATTATAACATTCCACGATCCTGGAGAATTTCTGATCTCTATTTTAGGAAGCCTATAATTGTTCATACAACCCAGCCTGCCCATTTGGCACCTTTAACACCAACTTATTCACTGTACCTCGATCTCATCTATCTCACCACTGAACCCTTGTTCACATCCTCGCTTTGGCCTGACACTCTCTCTTTCTTCATATCCATAAACACAATAATAATAATAATAATAATAATGGTATTTGTTAAGTGCTTACTCTGTGCCAAGCACTGTTTTAAGCGCTGGGGTAGATACAAGGTAATCAGGTTGTCCCACGTGGGGCTCACAGTCTTAATCCCCATTTTATAGATGACATAACTGAGGCACAGAGAAGTTAAGTGGCTTGTCCAAGGTCACACAGCAGACAAGTGGCAGTGCTAGGATTAGAACCCACGACCTCTGACTCCCAAGCCCATGCTCTTTCCACTAAGCCACTCTGCTTCTCTACTAATATTCACCCCAGCACCACAGCACTTATACCCATATTCTTATTCTCTACTGTTTTCCCGTCCCATAATTTCCTTTAATGTCTGTATTCACCTATCAACCCACTAATGGTATTTCCTGAGTACTTACCGTGTGCAGAGCACTGTATTAAGCAATTCGGAACATATAATAAGACAGAATTGGTAGACACATTCCCTGCTCATAAGGAGGGGGAGAAAGAGATTGCTAGATTGTAAGGTTCTTTTGGTCAGGAATGGTGTCTATCAGCTATAATTCTCACGTGTTTAGTACAGTGCTCTGTGAATGGTAAGTGCTCAATAAATACTACTGATTGATTGATACTATTGTTATTACTCTTACAAATCTTCATATGGCTAGAGATATAGACATATATCTAAACTTCTTTACTGTAACCTCTCAGACTGTTCCTGTTGTGATTTTCTTGTTGAAATCAATCAATGGTATTTTTGAGAATTTACTATGTGCAGAGCACTAGACTAAATGATTGGGAGAATACACTACAGTTAGCAGACACTTTCCCTGCCCACAAAGAACTTAAAGTCTTATATTTACCTCAGCACTCACCAGCAATTCTTGGGATATACTAAACACTTAGCAAATAGTACAGTTCTTTTTGTCTCATCGGTCCTGGACACAGGTTGGGGTGATAGGAGGGTCTGAGTTACTGTAGAGGGCTGTCAGAATCATCCCTCCTCCCCTTGGCTCTCCAGATGGCTGCACCATCCCCTCAGATGACGGCCAGGTTATTTCCTGGGGGATTCCCCGTGGAAGGACGGGACCGGGGCTCTGCTGAGACAGTTGATGGTCCAGATATCTTGGAAGGCCAGAATCGTGTAGAACTGGCCCTCACAACTGCCCAGTCCCACGTGGTTCCCACTCTGCGACTCCTTCTTAGAACAACAACGGACTAATCATCATTCCTTTTCCAGAACTGATGAAAACCTTGGGAATTTGAATCTCATTTCATGCCAGGAATTAAGACCACCTGAATATCTCAGAAGAAGCAGCGTGGCCTAATGGAAACAGTCCGGGCCTGGGAGTCGGATCAGCTGGGTTCTCATCCCAAGTCCTCTACTGGTCATTTGTGTGACCTTGGGCAAATCATTGTACTTCCCTGTGCCTCAGTTACCTCATCGTAAAGTGGGAATAAAGCACTTGCTCTCCCTCCCTCTTAGTCTGTGACCGCATGTTGGACAGGGACAATGTATGTGCCATACTGCTCTTATTAACAGAGACGGAGACATGAAGTATTGTCAGCCTGCACTCATTCATTCATTCACTCGTTCATTCTTTCAATCATATTTATTGAGCGCTTACTGTGTGCAAAGCACTGTTCTTGGAAGAGTACAGTGAAATGATATAACATTCCTCCTTTATCTGCCCTCTCGGCTTTATACTCCACGTTCAGCTGTGGTGGCCCCTGGGAAGTTTTCGGGGGAGGGAGCTGATGGGTAGAAAATAGTCTCAGACCAATAAATCAGTCAGTTCATTTAGATCAGTGAATCAATGGTATTTAGTGAATACCTACTGCATGCAGAGCACAATATAAGGTGCTTGGAAAAGTACCGTATGACAGACTTGGCAGAAACATTCCCTGGCCACAAGAAGCCATGAAGAAACATTCTCTGGCCATGAGAAGCAGCGTGGCTCAGTGGAAAGAGCCCGGGCTCTAGAGTCAGAGGTCATGGGTTCGAATTCCGGCTTTGCCACCTGTCAGCTGTGTGACTTTGGGCAAGTCACTTCACTTCTCTGTGCCTCAGTTCCCTCTTCTGAAAAATGGGGATGAAGACTGTGAGCCCCCCGGGCGACAGCATGATCACCTTGTAACCTCCCCATCGCTTAGAACAGTGCTTTGCACACAGTAAGCGCTTAACAAATACCAACATTATTATTATTAAGAAGCATGTGGTCTAGAGGGATGAATCAATCAAAGGTATTTGTTGAGCTCTTACTGTGTGCACAGCACTGTACTAAAACCTTGGGAAAGGATAATAAATTTGGGTTGGTAAACACGCTCCCTGCCCACAGTTACCTTATGGTCAAGAGGATACATGAACAGATGATGAAATGCCTACTCAAAAATATTTTTATTTCAGGAGGAAGCTGAGGAGAAGCAGTATGGCCTAATGGGTAGAGCACCGGTTTTGGAATCAGAAGAACCTGGATTCTAATCCTGCCTCTGCCATTTGTCTGCTGTGTGACCTTGGGCAAATGACTTCACTTCTCTGGACCTCAGTTTCCTCATCTCTAAAATGGACACTAAGACTGTGAGCCCCAAGTGGGACAGGGACTGTGTCTAATCTGATTAGCTTGTATCTCCCCAGTGCTTAGTTCAGTGCCTGGAACACGGTAAGCACTTACCAAATACCAGGGAATGGTTAGAGGAATGAAATCTAAGCGGGCTTCGCTGTTAATGGGGTCTGTTCAAAGGAACAGGATGGTGGGAGGAATGGGCGCTGTATGACCTCCCAGCACTTTACTTTCCCCTCTGGTGGCGAGTATCACAGAAGCCATCTTAGATCTCGTACATCTTAGGATGCAACAAGGGGAGGCCTTTTTGGAGTAGTAGCAATCAATCATCCCCTCTCAGGGTCGCACCTGGAGAGTTTCCAGCTCTCTACCACTCTCCAGTACGGGAGGAAAAGTCAAGCAGAAGGATTTCCATTCCTAGTTTGGGCAGTGGATAGTGAAGAGCAGGCAATTTACTACAGGTCAAAACTCACCTGTGCTGGGTAGCAGCGGCATGGGGGAGAGTCAAGGGTGAAGATTAAAGTTTACTGCTTGGAAGGAGGCAGTGGTAAACCACTTCTGGACTTTACCAAGAAAACTCTATGGATCCACTACCAGAACAATTGCAGATGGAGGTGGGGCGAGATGGAGAGATGTGTCCATGGCATCGCTATGGGTCAAAGATGGCTCGAAGGCATAGACAGACAGTAATCGATCAATTCATCATATCGATTGAACGCTTACTATGTAGAGAGTACTGTACTAAGCACATGGGAGAATGCAGTACAAAAGAGTTGGTAGACGTATTCCCCGCCCACAATGAGCTACAGTCTAGATGGTGAGATGGACAATAAATATAAATAAATAACTAAATATAAGATATGGACATAAGTGCTGTGGGCCAGAAGGAGGAGTCAATAAAGTGTGCAAATCCAAGTGCACAGATGACGCAGAAGGGAGTGAGAGAGGAGGGCTCAGTCCGTCAAGGCCTTTTGGAGGAGATGTACCTTCAATATGGCTTTGAAAGTGTGGAGAGTCATTGTCTGTTGGACATGAAGAGGGAGGGGATTCCAGACCAGAGGCAGGACGCAGGCGAGGGGTCGACATTGAGATAGACAAGATGGAGGTACAATGATTAGTCTGGTATTAAAAGAGTAAAGTGTGCGGGCTGGGTTATAGTAGGACAACAGGGTGTTGAGGTGCGAGGGGACAAATTGATGTGGAAAGGTTTATTTGACTCTTGGTAAATGGGTCTTAGCTCAAAGTTTTCTTCAGAGAGGCCTTCATATCCTTATTACTTAGGGTCAACCCACACATCCAGCACATTCCGCAGGGCAGCCTGCCTGACTCTCTTCCTCAGGACCATCCTCTCATGCTCAGCCCCCTCCCCATGGCAGCCTTCATGTGTCCCATTTCCTCAGGACCATCCTGCCACACCCAGCACCCTCCTCATGGTGGCCTTCATGTCGTGGTTCCTCAGGCTGTAGATGACGGGATTCATGACAGGGGCACCTCAGAGTAGAATATGGGCAAGAACAGGTCCAGCGTCGAGGGGAAGTCTGAAGTAGACTTGAGATAGGCAACAGATCCAGTCGAGAGAATAACAGTGATGCCAGAAAGATGGGGCAGGAAGTTGTCGAAGGCATTGTCCCAACTCTCAGGGGATGGGAACCTCAACATGACCGAGAAGATGCGAATGTAGGAGACAACGATGGAGACGAAGGAGAAGGACCTAAAGCCGATACCCGCAGTCACACTGACGTCAACGACAACGTACGTTTTTGAACAGGAGATCTTCAATAATGAGGGGACATCACAGAAGAACTGCTGGATCACGTTGAACTAGCAGAAGCTTAATGTGAACGTCCCAGGTGAGTATATCGCCCCGAAGAGTCCCCCCCCGCAACTGCTGAGCCAGGAGAAGGTCGCCATCGTCCCAAAGGTCCCTCGGTCCATGATGAGGTCATAGCACAGGGAGTGGCAGATGGTGGCATAGCGGTCATAGCACATCGTCGTGAGGAAGGACAGCTCTGAAACAGCAAAGGAAACCACTAAGAAGAGCTGGGCAGCACAGCCCAGGAGGAAGATTTCTCTGCGGTCGGTCAGGGAGTTGAAGATGGATTTGGAGATGGTGACGGAGATGAGACACAGCTCACTGAAGGACAGGTGCCTGAGGAAGAAGTACATAGGTGTGTGGCGCCAGTTGAAGGCAGAGACAGTGACGATGAGGATATTTTCCATCAGGGCTGCCAGGTAGACCAGCAGGAACAGCACAGCATGGACCAGCTGCAGGTCCCGGACATCCAAGAATCTCAGCAGGAGGAATTCAATCACCGTGGAGAAGTTGGCCATGTCTGACAAGATGCCTTTAAGCATCTTGTGGTTGGACCTGATTTCAGGCAATCAATCAATCAATCGATCAATCAATCAATTGTATTTATTGAATGCTTACTGCCTGCAGAACGCTATGCTAAGCCCGTGGGAGAGTGTGCAAAACTGGTAGACACATTTCCTGCCCACAGTGAGCTACTTTTCTGAAGCGGGGGCAGACATTTATAGTAATGAATGATTTACTGATATGAACATAAGTGCTGTGGGGATGAGGGAGGGGTGAATAAAGATAAGGATGAAAACACTCAGAGAGAAGGTTTGAGACTTAAAGCTCATTATGGGAAGGGAACGTTTCTGCTAATTCTGCTGTGTGGCCTTGGACAAGTCACTTCACTTCTCTGTGCCTCAGTTACCTCATCTGTAAAATGGGGATAAAGACTGTAAGCCCCATGTCGGACAGGGACAATGTCCAACACGATTTGCTTGTATCTACTTTGCTTAGTACAGTGCCTGGCACATAGAAAGCAGTTAACACATATCACAATTATTATTATTAATTCTGTTGTATCTTCCGAGCACTTAGTATAGTGCTCTGCACATAGTAAACACTCAGTAAATACCATTGATTGATTGTGCGATTGGGCAACTTCATGGAAGGAACCTTGTCTTATGATTTCTGTCTTGATACTGGATACTGGATACAAATTCTTTCCCCAGTCATGATGCCCATTTTATTCATTCAATCATTCATTAAATCGTATTTATTGAGTGCTTACTGTGTGCAGAACACTGTAGTAAGTGCTTGAGAAGTACAAGTTGGCAACATATAGAGACGGTCCCTACCCAACAACGGGCTCACGGTCTAGAAGACTGTGAATGAAATGAAAACTGTAATGAAGAATGATATTCTTCATTATCAGTATAGACAAAGGCTACACAGACTCCCCTGCTTGCTTTGTTATATATGCCCATCTCCCCTCTCCTTTAAAGCCTCCAGTGGTTACACAACCCTGTCCATATCAAGCACCAATTCACATCAGCTCTTTCCCTGCTACCTGCTCGCTAATCTTGCTCTACAACCCATCCCAGACACTTCGCTCCCCTAACGTCAACCTATTCGGTGAATCTCGATCTCGTCCATCTCTCCAATGACCCCTTGTCTACAACCTCCCTCTGGCCTGGAATTCCCTCCTTCATAGTCAACGGGTGATCATTCTCTCCGGCTTCAAAGCCTTATTAAAATCGTACCTCCTCTCAGTAGCCCTCCCTGACTAAACTCTCATGCCATCACTCTATTTCCACTCCCTTCTGGTTCGCCTACAAATTGAGTTCTGTACCTCATAAGCTCTTTGGTACCTCAGCCCCACAACACTTATATGAGAAGGATGGCTTACATGCAAAGCAGCATAAGAGCACGGAAAGAGCACGGGCTTGGGAGTCAGAGGATGTGGGTTCCAATGTTGCCTCCACCCCTTGTCCACTGTGTGACCTTGGGAAAGCCACTTAACATCATTTACCTCATCTGTAAAATGGGAATCTAGACTGTGAGCCCCATGTGGGATAACCTGCTTACCTTGCATCTACCCCCAGCTCTTAGAACAGTGACTGGCACATAGTAAGCACCTGAGAAATTCCATTACTATTATTATTATTATATCCCTATTCTTATTCTCTACTGCTTCCCCTATCTGTAATTTACTTTAATATCTGTCTTCCCTTATCAGTAAATCAATGGTATTTATTAAACACTTACCATGTACAGAGCACTGTCTTAAGCACTTGGGAGAATTCAATACAACATATTGGTAGATATATTCCCTGCTCACAAGGAGGGTGAAACAGCAATTACTAGATTGTAAGGTCTTTGTGATCAGGAATTGGGTCTACCAACCCTGATTCTCACAGGTTTAGTACAGTGCTCTGAGATCAGTAAGTGTTCAATAAATACAATTGATTGATTGATACTGCTATTATTATTATTACTAATCTTCATATATCTATGAAGCTACAAACATATAAATATCTCTAGACTATAAATTCCCCCTCTAGACTGCAAACTTGTTGTGAGAAAAGAACATGTCTTTTAACTCTGTTATATTTTACTCTCCCAAATGCATCTTAGAGTGTTCTGCACACAGTAAATGCTCAATAAATATGATTGATCAATAGATCTAGGCAATGATTGATTGATTGATACTCCTAATGTTGCTACTATTCTTAATCTTCATATATATTATTGATTGATACTACTAATATTATTACTAACTATACTAACCTTCATATGTCTTCAGGGACCCAGGAATAGACAATCAATCCGTCAATCAGTCATTAGGATTTGTTGAGCACTTACTATGTGCATACCACCGGATTAAACTTTCGGAAGAGTGACATATAATAAAATTATCAGACGATTTCCCTGCCCTTAACACATGGAGAAATTCCTCCTCTCTTAGATTGCTCTTCTGATCTGGACTGGGAACTGGGTCACCTTTATTTAACTCACATCAGCCAAAGAATGTGCAGGAACAGAAGAAATATCCCATTTCTCCCTCTCACCTTTCCCCTGCTCCTCTCTGGGGTCAACAGGACTGTCCCGGGCTAGAAAACACCAATCTTTGCTGAGAAAGAGGCTCACTTCATCTCAGACTGTTCCTGATCTGATTGTTCATTCATTCATTATTCAATTGAATTTACTGAGGACTTACTGGGTGCAAAGCAACGTACTAAGATCTTGGGAGAGTACAATATACAAATAAGCAGGCAGATTCTTTTCCCACAACGAGCTTACAGTCTACATACAGTCTTGTGTCTGCCACAACACTTATCAACAGTTCTTGGAACATACTAAACGCTTAGCAAGTGGCTCATTTATTTTTATCTTGTTGGTCCTCGACACTGGTGGCAGTGACAGGAAGGTCTGGGTACGCAGTGGGAGCTGTCAGAATCCTCCCTCCCCTCCTTGGCTCTCTGATTGGCTGTGCTGTCCCCTCAGATGAAGGCTGGGTTATTTTTTGGGGGATTCCCGATGGGAATAATAGGCCCAGGGCTCCGCTGAGACAGCTGACTGTCCGGGGATCTCAGAAGGCAGGGATCGGGGGCTCCCTGTTGTCCCAGCCCTCACAACCTAAATAACTGCCCAGTCCCACGTGGTTTCCACTCTGCGACTTCTTCCTAGAACAACTTCAATGGAATCATTCCCTTTCTGGAACCTCATTTCATTCCGGGAATTAGGACCATCTGAATATCTCAGCAGATGCAGTGTGGCCTAATGGAAATAATAATGAAGGTATTTGTTAAGTGCTTACTATGTGCAAAGCACTGTCCTCAGTACTGGGGAGGATACAAGGTGATCAGGTTGTCCCACGTGGAGCTCACAGTCTTAATCCCCATTTTACAGATGAGGTAACTGAGGCCCAGATAAGTTAAGTGACTTGACCAAAGTCACGCAGCTGACAAGTGGCAGAGCCAGGATTAGAACACATGACCTCTGGCTCCCAAGCCCGTGCTCTTTCCACTGAGCCACGCTAGAACCTGTGGAAAAAGCTCGGGACTGGGAGTCAGTGGACCGGGTTGCTAATTCCAGCTCCACCTCTGGTCTGCTGTGTGACCTTCAGTTCCCTGTGCCTCAGTTCCCTCTTCTGAAAAATAGGGATTCAATACCTGTTTTCCCTTTTACTGTGAGCCCCATGTGGGATCTGACTACTTTTTGTCTACCCTAGTGCTTAATACACTGTTTGGCACACAGTAAGCACCTAACAAATGCCATTTTTAAAAAATGGGGGGAGGGTAGAGGAGGGAAGCAGAGAATGGCTGGAGGAATGAAATCTAAGTGGGCCCCACTCCTGATGAGCTTTGTTCTAAAGAATGGCAGTATGGCAGGGGATGGGCACTGAATGACCTCCAAGAACTTTATTGCAAACTCTGGTGGCAAGCATGACCAGAAGCCATTTTAGAAAGGTCTGGTGCAGCACCCATTTTAGGATGCAACAAGGGGTGGCCATTTTGGGAGCAGTAGCAATCAATCAATCATATTTATTAAGCACTTACTATGTTCCAGGCAATTTACTAAGAATTTGGGAGACTGCAATATAACAGATTTGGTAGACATGTTCCCTGTCCACAATGAGTTTATAGTCTAGAGAGGGAGACAGACATTAATACCAATAAATAAATGACAGATATAGGCATAAGTGGCGTGGGGCAGAGGGTGGGGTGAATAAAGGCTGCAAATCCAACTGCAAGGGCGACACAGAAAGGAGTGGATGAAAAGGGCTTAATCAAGGAAGGCCTCTTGGAGGAGATCCACCTTCAACATGGCTTTGAAGATGGGGAGAGTCATTGTCTGTTGGACACAAAGAGGGAAGGCGTTCCAGGCCAGAGGCAGGATGTACGCGAGGGGTCGATGGGGAGATGGATGAGATCGAGGTACAGTGAGTAGTCTGGAATTAGAGAAGTACAGTGTGTGGGCTGTGTTTTAGTAGGGAAACAGGGGCAAGGTTATTTAGAAAGGATTGACTCCTGAGAAATGGGCCTTAGCTCAAAACGTTCCTCAGAGCAAACTTCTTATCCCTGTTTCTCTGGACTATCCTCTCACACCCAGCAGCCTCCCCAAGGCAGCCTGCATGTCCCTGTTCCATAGACTGTAGATGAGGGGGTTCAGGGTGGGGGGCAACACAGAGTAAAACAGGGACACCAGCAGCTCCAGAGTCGAGGGGGAGCCTGACACGGACTTGAGGTAAGCAAAGGCTCCAGTCGAGAGAAAAACAGCGATGATGGCAAGGTGGGGTAGGTATGTGGAGAAGGCTTTGGCCCGACTCTCTGTTGACGGGAACCTCAGCATGTCTGAGAAGATCTGGACGAAGGAGACAACGATGGAGACGAAGGAGAAAAACTAAAGCCAATGCCGATGGCCACGCTGATGTCGATGACAACGTGCATTTTGGAGCAGGACATGTTCAGTAAGGAGGGGACGTTGCAGAAGAACTGATGCATCAGGTTGGACTCGCAGAAGTTTAACCTGAACATCCCGCCTGAGTACATCGCCCTGAAGAGCCCCCGGCTGAGTCAAAAGGCCGTGGCCATTTTCCCACAGGCCCCTCGGTCCATGATGGCCCCAGAGCGCAGCGGGTGGCAGATGGCGGCATAGCTATCATAGAACATCGCCGTGAGGTTGAACAGCTCTGAAGCTATGAAGGGAATAACCAAAAAGACCTGGGCAACACAGCCCCCTAAACAGACTTCACTACGGTCGGTCATGGAGTTGATGATGAGTTGGTCATGGAGTTGGAGTTCCTCAAAAATCTTCAGTGGCTACCAATCAACCTACGCATCAGGCATAAACTTCTCACCCTCGGCTTCAAGGCTCTCCATCACCTCACCACCTCCTACCTCACCTCCCTTCTCTCCTTCTACAGCCCAGCCCGCACCCTCCACTCCTCTGCCGCTAATCCCCTCACCATGCCTCGTTCTCACCTGTCCCACCGTCGACCCCCGGCCCACGTCATCCCCCTGGCCTGGAATGCCCTCCCTCCCCACATCTGCCAAGCTAGCTCTCTTCCTCCCTTCAAGGCCCTACTGAGCAGCTCACATCCTCCAGGAGGCCTTCCAAGGCTGAGCCCCCTCCTTCCTCTCCCCCTCCTCTCGCTCTCCATCCCCCGTCTTACCTCCTTCCCTTCCCCACAACACCTGTATATATGTATATATGTTTGTACGTATTTATTCCTCTATTTATTTATTTATTTTACTTGTACATATCTATTCTATTTATTTTATTTTGTTAATATGTTTTGTTTTGTTCTCTTTTTCCCCCTTCTAGAATGTGAGCCCCACTGTTGGGTAGGGACCATCTCTATGTGTTGCCAGCTTGTACTTCCCAAGCGCTTAGTAAAGTACTCTGAACACAGTAAGCGCTCAATAAATACGATTGATTGATTGATTGATTGATGGACTTAGAGATGGTGACAGAAATGAGGCAGCAATCAAATAAGGACAGCTGCTTAAGGAAGAAGTAAATGGAGGAGTGGAGGCGCTGGTCGAGGACGGTGACAGCGATGAAGAGGAGATTCCCCATCCGGGCCTCCAGGTAGACCAGGAGGAACAACGTGACAAGGACCAGCTGCAGCTCCTGGATCTCCGAGCATCCATATGGGAGTAATCCCACCACCTTGGTGGCATTGGTCATGCTGTTTGAGATGTGTTTAAGGGAAGAAGAATAATCCAGAGAAAAGCACAGATGTAAGAAGCAGTGTAGCATAGCAGAAAAAAACCCGGGCCTGGCAGTCAGAAACACCTGGGTTCTAATCCTGGCTTCGCCACTTATCTGCTGTGTGACCTTCGCCAACCCACTTCACTTTTGCACCTCAGTTATGTCAATGACAATTTGACTTAAATTGTAAAATGGGGATTTTGTAAAATGGGGATTAAATGTATGAACCTCATGTGGGACAGGGACTGTGTCCAACCTAATCAACCTGTATGTACCTCAGGGCTTAGAACAGTATTCGGCACGTAGATAGTGCTTAACAAGTACTGTTATTATTAGTAGTAGTATTATTGTTGTTACATTCAAATTTCTCCTAAAATCCTTTCTCTTCCAACAAGTTTTCCCGGGTTGATTTCCCAGCACCTCGAGCCATATCATCCTTTCTGCCAATTCTATTATTTAGGAACGACTGATGCCTCCTTCATATTTAAGTGTAGATGTCTGTTTGATTTATTTTGACCATTTCTGTAGTAAATACTTTATATGTTTGCCTCCCTGCTTAGACTGAAAACTCATTGTGGGCAGAGAATGTGTGTGTTTATTGTTGTATTGCACTCTCCTGAGTACTTCGTAAAGTGTTCCAAACAGTAAGTGCTCAATAAATATGATTGTCTGACTGACTGAAATCTCCTTGTGGACATGGAATATATTACTAATTCGTTCATTCAATCCTATTTATTGAGCGCTTACTATGTGCAGAGCACTATACTAAGTGCTTAGAAAGTACAATTCGGCAACAAAGACAATCCCTGCCTTATAACAAGGTCACAGTCTAGAAGTACTAATTAGTACACAGTCTAGTACTTGTCTAGACTGTAGTACTAGTACTATTAGTACTGTAGTACTAGTCTAGCAGTCTACGCTACTTCCTTTAGTACTACTACTACTACTACTACTACTACTACTACTACTACTACTACTACTACTACTACTGGTACTACCATACTATCATTACTATAAATGAATGAATCAATCAATGGTATTTTTAGAGCATTTACCATGTACAGAGCGCTGTTCTAAGTGCTTGAGAGACTACAATACAACAGAATTAGCAGATACGATTCCTGCCCATAATGAGTACTATATTACTACTATCACTATTACTCTACAGTAGTAATATAATGAGAAGTAGTGGTGAGAAGCAGTTTGGCTTTGTAGAAGAGTGGAAAATGCACGGGCTTGGAAATCAGAGGACATGGATTCTAATTCTGCCTCCACCACTTGTCTGCTGTGTGACCTTGAGCAAGCCACTTAAATTCTCTGTGCCTCAGTTACCTCATCTGTAAAATGGGGATTAAACCTTCGAGCTCCAAATGGGACAATGTGTTTACCCTGTATCCACCCCAGTGCTTAGAACAGTGCTTGGCACATAGTAAGCACTTTACAAATACCAAAATTGTTATTATTACTACTACTATCATCATTCAATCAAACAGTGGTATTTACTAAGAGCTTATTATGTACAGAACACTATTCTTTGTGCTTGGTAGAGTACACTACAATTAAATTAGTAGATATGTCCCTGCCCATAATCAGCTTACATTCTAGAAGGAAGACAGATGTTAATATAACTACTAGCACTATTACTACTATGGGTGTTACTACTACTACTACTGCTGTTGCTGCTACTATCACTACTCTACTGCTACTATGACTAAGGACCCGCGGAGAAATAGAAACAAAAGATCCGATACAAGAAAAGAAAGTCACAGAAATATAAATTGAAAGCTATAGAAACCCAGAGAAATTGAGAAGGTTAGAGGCTTTAAGACAGAGAAATAGAGAAGAAGAGTGAAGTTTGAGACAGAACCAAAGGCAGAAACAATACAATATGTTGATGGTCATCAGATAGGTGAATATAGAGACAGGTGGAGGGATAGAAAGGGAGGTAGAATAGGAGAGGGAGAAATAGGAAGAGAGACACAAAGGAAAGAAAACAAACAGAATGGGAGAGGGGGAAGAAAGGGAGATAGAGGTAGAGAGACAGAGAGAGAGAGGCAAAAAAGAAGCATTGTGGTCTTGTGGGAAGATCACAGGCCTGGGAGTCAGAAGACCAGGGTTCTAATCCTGGCTCTGCCTCTTGTCTGCTGTATGACCTTGGGCAAGTCACTTAACTTCTTTTTTATGTAGCAATGATTTCTGGGTAATCCTTCTCCTCTACACTTTGGTCCTGGCTGCCCTGTCTTTGTGGGACCACCACCAGCCCCACAGCAGCCTCTCAACATCCTCTGACCACTCAAGCCTTGGTTTCCAGGTTCTGCCCAATTTCTCCCTGCCCATCGTCCTTCTCCCCCTTCTTTGTCTCTCCCATTGTTCCCTCTTGTTCTTTCATTGATTCATTCAATCGTATTTATTGAGCACTTACTGAGTGCATAGCACTGTACTAAGCTCTTGAGAAGTACAAGTTGGCAACATATAGAGGCAGTTCCTACCCAGCAACGGGGTCACAGTCTAGAAGGGGGAGACAGACAACAAAACAAAACATGTGGACAGGTGTCAAGTCGTCAGAACAAATAGAATTGAAGCTAAATGCACATCATTAACAACATAAATAGAAGAGTAATTATGTACAAGTAAAATGAATAGAGTAATAGATCTGTAAAAACATATATACAGATGTTTTGGGGAGGGGAAGGAGAAGGGTAGGGCAGGGGAATGGGGAGGAGAAGAGGAAAAAGGGGGCTCGGGCTGGAAAGGCCTCTTGGAGGAGGTGAGCTCTCAGTAGGGCTTTAAAGGGAGGAAGAGAGCTAACTTGGCGGATGTGTGTGGGGGGCGGCATTCCAGGCCAGGAGGAGGACGTTGGCCGGGGATCGACGGCTGGACAGGCGAGAAGGAGGTACAGTGAGGAGGTTAGTGGCAGAGGAGTGGAAGGTGCCGGCTGGGCTATAGAAGGAGAGAAGGGAGGTGAGGTAAGAGGGGGCGAGGTGATGGAAAGCCTTGAAGCCTAGAGTGAGGAGTTTTTGCTTGATGCATATGTTGACAGGAAGCCACTGGAGATTTTGGAGGAGGGGGTAACATGCCCAGAGCGTTTCTGCACAAAGATGATCCGGGCAGCAGCGTGAAGTATAGACTGAAGTGGGGAGAGACAGGAGGATGGGAGATCAGAGAGGAGGCTGATGCAGTAATCCAGTCGGGATAGGATGAGAGATTGAACCAGCAGGGTAGCAGTTTGGATGGAGAGGAAAGGGAGGATCTTGGCGAAGTTGCGGAGGTGAGACCGGCAGGTTTTGCTGACGGATTGGATGTGCAGGGTGAACGAGAGAGCAGAGTCGAGGGTGACAACAAGGTTGCGGGCTTGTGAGATGAGAAGGATGGTAGTGCCGTCTACAGTGATGGGAAAGTCAGGAAGACGATAGAGTTTTGTTGGGAAGTTGTAGGAGTTCAGTCATGGACTGAACTTTTAGCTTTGTGGCTTCCTGTCCCCATGTTGGGGATTGGGACGGCAATCAATCAATTAAACAATAGATTTTTATTGAGCACTTACTGCTTGCAGACAACTCTACTAAGCACTTAAGAGAGTACAACGCAAAGGACTTGGGAGACATGATACTTTCATTCATTCATTCAATCATATTTATTGAGCGCTTACTGTGTGCAGAACGCTATACTAAGCGCTTGGGAAGTACAAGTTGACAACATATAGAGATGGTCCCTACCCAACAACGGGCTCACAGTCTAGAACGGGGAGACAGACAATAAAACATAACATTTGGACAGGTGTCAAGTCATCAGAATAAATAGAAATAAAGCTAGATGCACAGCATTAACAAAATAAATAGAATAGTAAATATGTACAAGTAAAATAAATAGAGTAATAAATCTGTACAAACATATATACAGGTGCTGTGGGGAGGGGAAGGAGGTAGGACGGGGGGATGGGGAGGAGGAGAGGAAAAAGGGGACTCAGTCTGGGAAGGCCTATACCCATAGGCACAGTGACGTCAACAACAATGTGCATTTCTGAACAGGAGATCTTTAGTAAGGAGGGTACGTTGCAGAAGAACTGCTGGATCACGTTGGACTCATAGAAGCTTAATATGAACGTTCCCGCTGAGTACATCATCCCAGAAAGCTCCCCATTGAGCCAGGAGATGACGGTCATCTTTCCACAGGCCCGTCGGTCCATAGCACAGGGGGTGGCAGATGACAGTGTAGCAATCGTAGGACATCGCCTTGAGGATGAACAGCTTTGAAGCATTAAACAGAACCACCAAAAAGACCTGGGACATAGAGCTTCTGAAATAGATGGATCTGTTGTTGATCAGGGAGTTGTGGGTGGACTTCGGGATGGTGAAGGAGATGTAGCAGAGGCCGAGGATGGACAGGTTCCTGAGGAAGAGGTACATGGGGGTGTGAAGGCGCCGATCGAGGGCGATGATGGCGATGATGAGGAGATTCTCCTTCAGGGCTGTCAGGTATACCAGGAGTAACAGTGTGGCGTGGAGCAGCTGCAGGTCTCGGACCTCTGAGAAACCCAGCAGGAGGAATTCCATCACAAATGTGTGATTTGCCACGTGGGCTGAAGATTGTTTGAGGGTACCGAGAAAACAAATGAGTATCACTCTAAGAAAAAACATAGGAAAAATGAAATTGTTTGGTTGCGTAGGACCTCTCAAATTCCTGTTTTTCTGCCTCTGGCCTGCAATGAAGATAAGCACTCAAACTGATTTATTCCCTGGGTAACGTTCCCTGTTCTTAAATGTTTGTGAAGATTGAGATACTTTTATCTAGTCACTCTAGCCTATCTGTCCTGGAATGCCCTCTCCAGTCATATCTGACAGACCACCACTCTCCTCTCCCAAATAAACACAAAGGTAAAAACGAAGTGGCAGGGTGACTTAAAGACAAGCAGATGCAGAGAAACAAAGATAGGGGGACTATCAAGATCAAACAAAGATCAAACAAAATTCAAGGAGATACCTAGATCGAGACAAAGTTTTAATTATATCTCTGCCACTAACTTGCAATGTAGCCTGCTGTGAGACCTTGGGACAGTCACATAACTTCTCTGGCCTCAGTTCCTTCATTTGCAAATAGTGATTAATGATCTTTTCTCCGTACTATGTAAACTGCGAGCTCCATGTGGGAGAGGGTCTAGGTCCAATCTGATTATCAGAGAAGCAGCATGGCTTAGTGGAAAGAGCACGGGCTTGGGAGTCAGAAGATGTGGGTTCTAATTCGGTCTCCGCCACGTGTCTGCTGTGTGACCTTGGGCAATCCAATTAACTTCTCTGTGTCTCAGTTACATCACCTGAAAAATGGGGGTTAAGACTGTGAGCCCCACGTGGGGAAACCTGATTACCTTGTATCTACTCCAGTGCTTAGAACAGTGATTGGGATACAGTAAGCACCTACCAAATACTATGATTATTATTATTATTATCTTGTATCTTCCCCAACAGTTAGAACAATACTAGGCATGTACGAAGTGCTTAACAAGTATCAATAAAGGAAAGGAACAGTTCTCCATTCCCATGTGGGATACGGGCTATGTCCAATCTTCTATCAACTCCATCACTTAGAACAGTTCCAGCGCTTAGTACAGTGCCTGGAATATAGTAAGCTCATAACCAATACCATAATTATTATTATTTTTATGATTATTACAAGACACTCACTAAGTGCTTAACAGTTCTTCTAAGAAATACCTGTTCTCCCTCCAATTTAGACTGTGATCCCCTTGTGGGACATGGACTCTGTTCAATCTTGTATCTACCCCAGAGCCTAGCCCTATGCTTGGAATATAGTAAGCACTTATCAAGCTAAAGGAAGACAAGGATCAGACAGGAACTCACATGAACAATGAAACGGCTGAAGGTCACTGAAATGGATTTCCTAATGCACGTTGGCACTTACCAATGGATGGAAACAGGCAATTTTTCATAACATTTCTCCCAGACTTAAAACCTCCCCTTTTTGCTGTTCAGTCCCTCTGTCTCTAGACATCAAGCTCGTAGTGGTCAGGGAACCTGTCTCCCAATTCTGTTATATTGCACTCTCCCGAGTACTTAGTACAGAGCTCTGCATACTGGAAGCGTTCAGTAAATACCACTGATGGTTAAATTAGACTCTGTCTTCCCCTCTGGACTGTATGCTTATTGTGGCAAGGGAATGTATCTCCCAACTCTGTTACACTATACTATCTTGAGAGCTTAGTCCAGTGCCCCGCACACAGTAAGCGCTCAATAAATACCATTGATTGGCCCCTGCTTGCACCTAGGAGGAGACATCACTCTCTTGTTGAGGAGTTCCCGAAAGATGGTGTCTTTCACATTCTGTGCTCCTCTTGAGCGGCAGTTTATAATCCTTCCCACGTGGCATCTCTGTTCCCTTTGCAGAAAGCAGGATTCCTCTTTTGTTCTGAGGGACCTCATGACTGAAAGCCCCCAGAATCTACTGTGCTGTCAAATATGATTGAATGAATGAATCATCCTGGCTTTACCATGAAGATAATCAAGCTACTCTCAACCCCACAGCACTCCATATTTATAAATTAAGAATTGTATATCATAAATTATTTATTTATGCCTGTCTCCCTCTCTAGCCTTTTCGCTTCTTGTGGATAAGATTCCGCAACATTGCCAAGATCCGCCCTTTCCTCTCCATCCAAACCGCTACCCTGCTAATTCAAGCTCTCATCCTATCCCGTCTGGACTACTGCACTAGCCTTCTCTCTGATCTCCCATCCTCGTGTCTCTCTCCACTTCAATCCATACTTCATGCTGCTGCCCGGATTATCTTTGTCCAGAAACGCTCTGGACATATTACTCCCCTCCTCAAAAACCTCCAATGGCTACCGATCAATCTGTGCATCAGGCAGAAACTCCTCAACCTGGGCTTCAAGGCTGTCCATCACCTCGCCCCCTCCTACCTCACCTCCCTTCTCTCCTTCTACTGCCCAGCCCGCACCCTCCGCTCCTCCACCACTAATCTCCTCACTGTACCTCGCTCTTGCCTGTCCCGCCATCGACCCCCGGCCCACGTCATCCCCCGGGCCTGGAATGCCCTCCCTCTGCCCATCCGCCAAGCTAGCTCTCTTCCTCCCTTCAAGGCCCTGCTGAGAGCTCACCTCCTCCAGGAGGCCTTCCCAGACTGAGCCCCTTCTTTCCTCTCCCCCTCGTCCCCCTCTCCATCCCCCCGTCTTACCTCCTTCCCTTTCCCACAGCACCTGTATATATGTATATATGGTTGTACATATTTATTACTCTATTTATTTATTTTACTTGTACATTTCTATCCTACTTATTTTATTTTGTTGGTATGTTTGGTTCTGTTCTCTGTTTCCCCCTTTTAGACTGTGAGCCCACTGTTGGGTAGGGACTGTCTCTATGTGATGCCAATTTGTACTTCCCAAGCGCTTAGTACAGTGCTCTGCACATAGTAAGCGCTCAATAAATACGATTGATTGATTGATTGATTGATTGATTGATAAGAAAGGTGTCTACCAACTCTGTTATACGGCAATGAAAATAATAATAATAATAATAATAATGACAACAATAATAATAATAATAGTATTTGTTAAGCAGTTACTGTGTGCAAGAACTGTACTACATGCTGGGGTGGCTACAAGCAAATTAGGTTGGAGCCAGTCCCTGTCCTAGTGGGACTCACAGTCTCGATCCCCATTTTACATAGAAGGAAACTGAGGCATAGAGAATTGAAATGACTTGCCGAAGATTACATAGCAGACAGGTGGCAGAGCCAGGATTAGAATCCATGACCCCAGACCCATGCTCTATCCACTATGCCATGCTGCTTCGCTGTTACATTGTATTCTCCCGAGCACTTAGTCCAGTTCCCTACACTAAGCGCTTAATAAACACCATTGATGGTGATGATTGATGATGGATGGCATCAAGTGAAGGAGGCTGGTATGATTTCTTTTTACCAGTACCATCCCCTCATAGCGTCTAAGATGTCTTCTCAGAAGCTACTTTTCTGTCATCTGGAATCATTTTTGTAACCAAGGGCCTCTTTATGATTCCCTCTTTATGATCTGGAATCCCCCCTTACCCAACACTTTCCTCTTTCTGTTTTTATTTCCTTTTTTCTCTTGTTCATTGAATGAAGATATTAATAATAATGGTAATTGTGGCATTTGTTAAGCATTTACTATGTGCCAAGCATTGTATAAGCACTGGGGGTAGATAAAAGCTACTCAGGTTGGACACAACCTCCATCTCACATGGGGTTCACAGTCTTCACCCCCATTTTACAGATGAGGAAACTGAACCACGGAGAAGTGACTTGACCAAGATCACAGAGCAGACATGTAGTGGAGAGGAGATTATGACCCAGATTCTCTGACTCCCGGGCTCGGGGTCTTTCTGCTAGGCTATTCTGCTTCTCCATTTGGTGAGCACTACCAGAGCACTGTTCTAAGCCCTTGGAGAATACACTAGGTTTGTTAAACAGGATCCCTATCTCAAGGGGCTTGCAATCTTGTGGGGGATGCAGACATTCAAGTGAATTACAGACAGGAAGCAACCGTGTGTAAGGATTTAGACATAAGTGCTATGGGGTGAGGTGGAGTAAGTATCCAAGTCCTTGGGGATAATGACCTTAGGGTGCAGGCAACCCAGAATGGACAGTGAATCAATAGGGTGGGTGGAGGCAGAGAAATCCACATACCCCAACAACCCCAAAAACTACATCATAATATTTCCAAGCATTGGGAATCATTTCTGGGAGAGCAGCTGGATTCTAGAGAGAAGGAGGCCAGCCACGTAATGCTAAAATATTGCATGGAAAGTCATCTGGGACCATATTAGCCAATCAATTAATCAGTGGTATTTATTGAGTGCTTACCATGGGCAGAACGCTGTACACAGCGCTTGGGACAGTACAATATAATAGAGTCGGTAGACACATTCCCTGTCCACAGTGAGTTTACAGACTACTGGGGAGACAGAAATGAATTTAAATAAATAAATTATGGATATGGACATAAATGCTGTGGGGCTGAGGGAGGGGTAAATAAAGGGAGCAAATCCAAGTGCAAGGGTGATGTGGACGGTAGTGGGAAAAGAGGAAATGTGGGCTTGGTCAGGAAAGCCCTGACCATCATGTACACCGTGATGTACACCATCAGGGTGTACATCAGCCCTGATGGCAATGGAGAAAGGGAAGATTTTCCTGTGCTGCTTCAACACAATTATGAAGATGCCACATGAACTGAGAAGGTTATCCAAGTCCCAGGCTATCCATTGACTGGTCTTTCAGCAGATGCAGATTGCTTCATTTTCAGGATTGAAAACATTCTTGCTTTATTGCTGCTAATAGATATTTGAGCAGTTGAAACAGGTTACAAGTAAAGCAAAGATGAAAAATGAAGAGCAGATGACACAGAACTGGGAGTCAGGAAGTCTCATGTCCTCGCCCTGGCCTGGAATGCCCTCCCTCCGCACATTTCATTTTGTTAGCATGTTTTGTTTTGTTGTCTGTCTCCCCCTTCTAGACTGTGAGCCCGCTGTTGGGTAGGGACTGTCTATATGTTGCCAACTTGTACTTCCCAAGCGCTTAGTACAGTGCTTTGCATACAGTAAGAGCTCAATAAATACGATTGAATGAATGAATGAATGAATGAATGAATGAATGAAAGACCTCTTGGAGGAGATTTCCCTTCAATAAGGTTGTGAATTTGGGGAGAGTGATCTGTAGTGGACATGAGATGGATCTGCTGTAAATGGAATGTCATATGATTCTGGATAATTAGCAATTTAGCCAGGGAAGGATTTGGAATCCGGAAAGTCAAAGGAAGGGAGATAGGGTAGCGAAGAGTGGTCAAGACTGTACGCTCCTGGTGGGAGAGGAACGTCTGCCAATTCTGTTGTGTTGGACTCTCCTTAGTACTGCTTAGTACAGGTCGCTGCACAGGGTAAGCACTCAATAAATAACATTGATTGATCACCAGGGAAGGAGAAACAACAACAATTAATACACTGCAGTTCATAACCAGGGGATTTGGAAACATTCTGAGGGCAAATGTCAGGTCAAAAAGAGGGGATCTTTATTCTGGAGAAATGGGTGCCCCCGCAGGACCCTCCCTAGGGCCGCCTTCATGTCTCGGTTCCTCAGGCTGTAGATGAGGGGGTTAAGGCCGGGTGGCACCACAGTGTATAATACGGACACAAGCAGGTCCAGGGTCGAGGGGGAGTCTGACACGGGTTTGAGGTAGGCAATGGCTCCAGTCGAGAGGAAGATGGTGACAACGATGAGGTGAGGCATGCAGGTGGAGAAGCCTTTGGCCGGCATCCTCAGCACGGCCAGGAAGATGTGCACGTACGAGATGATGATGAAAATGTAGGATATGAAAGCCAAGCTAAATGCAGTGGCCACGGTGACATCGATGATAACATGCGTTTCGGAACAGGAGATCTTCAGTAAGGAAGGGATGTCGCAGAAAAATTGCTGGATCAAGTTAGAGCCACAGAAGATCAGTGTTAATGTCCCGGCTGTGTACATCACCCTGAACAGGCCCCCGCTGAGCTATGAAGCAGCAGCCATCTTCCCACAGGCACCTCGGTCCATGATGACCTCGTAGCGCAGGGGGAGGCAGATGGCAGCGTAACGGTCGTAGGACATCTCCGTGAGCAGGGCCACTTCAACACACCCCGGGGTGACAACTAAGAAGACTTGAGAGATGCAATCCGGGAAAGAGATTTCTCTGTGGTCTGTCAGAGAGTTGTGGATGGATTTTGGGACGCTGCCGGAGATGAGGCAGAGGTCGAGGATGGATAGGTTCCTGAGGAAGAAGTACATAGGGGTGTGGAAGCACCGGTCGAGGGCGGTGACAGTGACAATGAGGAGATTCCCCGTCAAGGCCGCCAGGTAGACCAGGAGGAACAGCGCAACATGGACCAGCTGCAGCTCCCGGACCTCCGAGAATCCCAACAAGAGGAATTCTCTCACCTTGGTGGTGTTTCCCACTTTCATGGATTATCTGTGGATTTTCCATAAAGGCACGGAGAGGGAGCTAAAGAATCTGAAAATCTCCATTTTTATTTTCAACTAAGAGGCTCCCTACGTTTTGGCTTCTACATCTGCATTTTCACTTTCACGGAGACCCAGGATGGGAAGACAATGGCTTTAGAGGAATGAAAAAGGGTCTGGGGTCCTAATACCCCACGCACCTATCCTTTCTCTCTTTCACACACACACAAACACACACACACACACAAACACACTTTACAAAGATATTTTCATATTGTCTACCAACTCTGTTCTACTATACTCTCCCAGTTCTCTTCTATTTCACTCTCCCAAGCACATAGTTCAGTGCTCTGCACCCAGTAAGTGCTCAATAAATACCATTGATTAATTGCTCATTTTTGCAAACACCTTTTTGATGTGTGTCATAATGGCATCCTGATATTATCATTCAGTTTTATTTATTCATTCATTCAATCATTCGTATTTATTAAGTGTTTACTGTGTGCAGAGCACTTTACTACGTGCTTGGGAAGTACAAATCGGCAACATGTAGAGACAGTCCCTACCCAGCAATGGGCTCACAGTCTAGAAAGGGGAGACAGACAACAAAACAAAACACGTAGACAGGTGTCAATATCATCAGAATAAATAGAATTATAGCTATATACACATCATTAATAAAATAAAGAGTAGTAAATATGTACAAATCAATCAATCAATCAATCGCATTTATTGAGTACTTACTGTGTGCAGAGCACTGAACTAAGCACTTGGGAAGTACAAGTTGGCAACATACAGAGAAAGTCCCTACCCAACAGTGGGCTCACAGTCTAGAAAGGGGAGACAGAGAACAAAACCAAACATATTAACAAAATAAAATAAATATAATAGATATGTACAAGTAAAATGAATAAATAGAGTAATGAATATGTACAAACATATATACATATATACAGGTGCTGTGGGGAAGGGAAGGAGGTAAGACGGTGGGAATGGAGAGGGGGATGAGTGGGAGAGGAAGGAGACGGCTCACTCTGGGAAGGCCTCCTAGAGGAGGTGAGCTCAAAGTAGGGCCCTGAAGGGAGGAAGGGAGCTAGCTTGGAGGATGTGGGGAGGGAGGGCATTCCAGGCCAGGGGGATGACGTGGGCCGGGGGTCGACGGCGGGACAGGCGAGAACGAGGCACGGTGAGGAGCTTAGCGGCAGAGGAGCAGAGGGTGCGGGCTGGGCTGTAGAAGGAGAGAAGGGAGGTGAGGTATGAAAGGGCGAGGTGATGGAAAGCCTTGAAACAGAGGGTGAGGAGTTTCTGCCTGATGCGTAGGTTGATTTGTAGCCACTGGAGATTTTTGAGGAGAGGAGGAAAATGCCCAGAGCCTTTCTGGACAAAGACAATCCGGGCAGCAGCATGAAGTATGGATTGAAGTGGGGAGAGACACGAGGATGGGAGATCAGAGAGGAGGCTGATGCAGTAGTCCAGACGGGATAGGATGAGAGCTTGAACGAGCAGGGTAGCGGTTTGGATGGAGAGGAAAGGGCGGATCTTAGCAATGTTGCGGAGCTGAGACCGGCAGGTTTTGGTGACGGCTTGGATATGAGGGGTGAATGAGAGAGCGAGAGTAACAAATATGTACAGATATATACAAGTACTGTGGGGACGGGAAGGGGGTAGGGCAGAGGTAGGGAGGGGATGAGGAGGAGGAGAGGAAAAGGTGGGGCTCAGTCTGGGAAGGCCTTGTGGTGGAGATGAGCACTCAGTAGGGCTTTGAAGGGAGGAAGAGAGCTAGTTTGGCAGATACGTGGGGGGAGGGCATTCCAGGCCAGTGGGAGGACGTGGGCCAGGGGTCGATGGCAGGACAGGCAAGAACGAGGCACAGTGAGGAGGTTAGCTGCAGAGGAGCGGACGGTTCGGGCTGGGCTGTAGAGGAAGAGAAGGGAGGTGAGGTAAGAGGGGGCGAGGTGATGGAGAGCCTTGAAGCCGAGAGTGAGGAGTTTTTGCTTGATTCGAAGATTGACAGGCAACTAGTGGAGATTTTTGAGGAGGGGAGTGAAATGCCCAGAGAGTTTCTGCACAAAGATAATCTGGGCAGCAGAGTGAAGTATACACTGAAGCGGGGAGTGACAGGTGGATGGGAGATCAGGAAGGAGGCCTATGCAATAATCCAGTCAGGATAGGATGAGAGATTGATCCAGCAAGTTAGCGGTTTGGATGGAGAGGAAAGGGCGGATCTTGGCGATGTTGTGGAGGTGACACCGGCAGGTTTTGCTGAAGGATTGGATATGTGGGGTGAATGAAAGAGTGGAGTCAAGGATAACACCAAGGTTATGGGCTTGTGAAACTCGAAGGATGGTAGTGCCATCTAGAGTGACAGGAAAGTCAGGGAGAAGACAGGGTTTGGGAGGGAAGATAAGGAGCTCAGTATTGGACATATTGAGTTTTAGATGGCAGGCATTCATTCATTCAATCGTATTTATTGAGCACTTACTGTGTGCAGAGCACTGTACTAAGCGCTTGGGAAATACAAATTGGCAACATATAGAGACGGTCCCTACCCAACAACGGGATCACAGTCTAGAAGGGGGAGACAGGCAACAAAACAAAACATATTAACAAAATAAAATAAATAGAATAATAAATATGTACAAGTAAAATAGAGTTATAAATATGTACAAACATGTATGCAGGTGCTGTGGGGAGGGGAAAGGGGAGGAGGGGAAGAGGAAGGAGGGGGCTCAGTCTGGGAAGGGCTTCTGGAGGAGGTGGGTTGTCAGTAGGGCTTTGAATGGAGGAAGAGAGCTAGCTTGGCGGATGTGCGGAGGGAAGGCATTCCAGACTAGGGGGAGGACGTGGGCCTGGGATCGACGGTGGGACAGGCGAGAACGAGGCACAATGAGGAAGTTAGCGGCAGAGGAGCAGAGGGTGTGGGCTGGGCTGTAGAATGAAAGAAGGGTGGTGAGGTAGGAGGGGGCAAGGTGATGGAGAGCCTTGAAGAGGAGAGTGAGGAGTTTTTGCCTGATTGGGCGGGGATGGGGATAAATCAGGGGGACGGAGAGACATGCAGACACGCAGATGGAGATTTCCTGAAGGCAGAAGGAGATACGCCTTCTCCTGGAGGGAGGGAGAGAGAACAGGGGGATGGAGAGACATGCAGACATGCAGATGGAGTTGTCCTGAAGGCAGGAGGAGATACGCCTTCTCCTGGAGGGAGGGAGAGAGAACAGGGGTGGAGATGTAGATTTGGGTGTCATCAGCTTAGAGATGCTAGTTGAAGCCATGAACGCTTACTGAGTGTGCAGAGCACTATTTTAAGCACTTGGAGAGTACAATTCAGCAACAAAGAGAGAGAATCCTTGCCCACACCAAGCTCACAGACTAGAAATGAATAAAGTACTTACATTGCCTAATATTTCTTCAACATTAATAATGTTTCTTGAGCGCTGTCTGTGTGCAGGGCACTGTACTAAGTGTTCGGGAGAGTACAATAGAACAGAATTAGTGGAAACGTTCTCTGCCCACAGCGAGTTTACAGTCTAGTGGAGGAGACGGACATTAATATAAATATATATGTTATGAAAATGAGCACATGTTCCCCTCCTTATTTTAAGTGTGCTCTGCAGGTATGCTTCTCTTCAACGCAACCAAAAATGACTGAGGGAAATAAATAGAGCTGGATAGATTATGTTATTCATAGATTAAAAGGCAGTCCAATAGGCAATCGATCAATCAATGGTATTTATTGAGCATTTACTGGGTGCAGAACACTGTACTAAGTCTTGGGGGAAGGACAGTAGTACAGAAGTACAGTAAAACAGAATTGGAAGACTCGTTCCCTGTCCACAGAGATCTTCGAGGCTAGTCTAGTCTCAGCTTCATTGTCCGAGAAGCAGCGTGGCTCAAGTGGAAAGAGCCCGGGCTTTGGAGACAGAGGTTATGAGTTCAAATCTTGGCTCTGTCACTTGTCAGCTGTGTGACTTCGGGCAAGTCACTTCACTTCTCTGGGCCTCAGTTACCTCATCTGTAAAATGGGGATTAAGGCTGTGAGCCCCACGTGGGACAACCTGATCACCTTGTAACCTCCCCAGCGCTTAGAACAGTGCTTTGCACATAGTAAGCACTTAACAAATGCTATAATTAATTAATTGGTCTCAACTGTTTTCAACTAGATGTTTGCAGTCCACGCCTCCTAACTTCTCACCCCTAACTGTCCTCTTCAGGCGGTCAATACCTTTTCTACCCATATCCCACGCCTGGACTCTCATCTCAAACCCATTATTCCGATTCCATCTTCTCTGCCTTCCTGGCTTTTTATCTGGCCCCTCTTTACAACCCGGCCTTGCATTCTATATCTTCCATCCTGGTCTGGGATTGGGAAGCAACGTGGCCTAGAGGAATGTCTGGGAGTCAGGGGACCTGGGTTCTAATCCCAGCTCCACCACCTACAGTTTTTTGGGTTATATTTGTTAAGAGGTTACTAGGTACCAGGTACTATAATAACTGCTGGGGTAGATACAAGCAAATAAGGTTGGACACAGTCCAGGTTCCACATGAGGGTCACAGTCTTAATCCCCATTTTACAGATGAGGTAACTGAGGCAGAGAGAAATGAAGTGACGTGCCTAAAGTCACACAGCTGATAAGTGACAGACCGGTATTACAACCAAGGTGCTCTGAGGCTCGTGATCTTTACACCATGCCACGCTGCTTCTCACACACGTACATATCCTTATATTCTGCTACTTTTCCTATCTGTAATTCATTTTAATGTCTCTTATTTACACTAGATTCTAAGCTTCTTGAGGGCAGGCATTGTGTTTACCCACTAGAGAAGCAAAGTGGCTTAATGGGAAGAGATTGAGACTGTGTGCCCCATGTCGGACAATCTGATTACTTTGTATCTGCCCCAGAGCTTAGAACAATGCTTGACACATAGTAAGCGCTTAAAAAATACCATCATCATTCATTCAATCGTATTTATTGAGCACTTACTGCGCAGAACACTGTCATCACTCTCTTGTATTGGACTCTCCAAAGCCCTTAGCACAGCACTCTGCACACAGTCAGTTGTAAGTTGCATGTGGGCACAGATCCTGTCTATCAACTCAACTGTATGTGCTCTCCCAAGTTCTCATTACTATGCTCTGCACCCAATAAATGTTCCATAATTACAATGGATGGACTGATCGATTGACTTTGACTCACCAGGGCAGTCTGGGGTTGGGGATGCTGAGTTCCTCCTCTTCATCTCCTCATGTGGGTTTGTGGCCGTGACGGGAAAGAGTGTGGAATAAACCAGTGCTCCGGGCTCCTCAGAGACAGCAGTCACTGTTCTAGGCGGGATCGAGGGAAGGGTTTTCCCTCGGGAGGACCAGCCCCAGGCTCACCCTGAGAGACTCGTTACCTTGGAAGACTAAGGAGTCCCAGAGGTGATATTATCCCCGAGGTTCAGCAGGGGTCAGACTGTACCACTAATGTTACCTCCCTCACCACGAGATTGCCCATGGTCACAAATTCATTCAATCGTTTTCATTTAGGGCTTGCTGTGAGTAAAACATTGTAGTAAGCTTTTGGGAGCACACGGCACAACAGTAAACAGACGTATTCACTGCTCACAATGAATTTATAATGTACAGCAATTCCAATAATGAACAAAACTCTGTCCGATTGACTAGTTTATGTGATCCTCCTCTGAGCTCTCATTCTCCCCACCTTCACAGTCTTATGCAAATCTCCTGCAAGAGGCCTTTCCTGACTAAGCCCTCATTTCCTCTTCTCCCACTCCCTTCTGTGTCACTCTTATACTTGGTTTTGCACCCTTTATTCACCCCTTCCTCAGCCCCATAGCACTTATGTCCATATCCATAATTTAGTTATTTATATCAACGTCTGTCTCTCCCACTAGATTGTAAACTCACTGTGGGCAGGGAACATGTCTACCAACTCTGCTGTATTATACTCTCCCAAGGGCTCAGTGCAGTGCTCTCCACACATTAAGTGTTCAGTAAATGCGATTGATTGACTCAGTCGTTCATTCAATCGGATTTATTGAGTGCTCATGTGTGCAGAGCCCTGTACTAAGTGCTTGATTGGCCATGCATCTGGTTTTGTTCTGGACAGTCTGTTTTCTGGCTGTTCTGTCTCCTGCTCCGGGCTCAGGACCATGAGTGGCCCCGTGACCACCCTCACAGTTTCTCTGCCCCCTGGTCTAACAGCACCAACACCCAGCATTCAGTTGGGTGCCATGGTTATTGCCTTTCCTAGTCTTCTCTTACAGTTCTAGATCCCCTTACAGTCCTCCTTTCCTTTTCTTCCACTCCCTTCTGCTCAGCACTCAGTTAATACGATTAACTGACTGACTGATTGATTATTAAATGCCACCTCATTTTGATGCCATCTCAGTCTTGATCAAGGACTGATCTTGGTCTGGTCCCAGTTAACGCTAATGCACTGGGTGAGCCTAATGGAAAGAGCACGGGGTTGGGAGTCAGAGGAGGACCTGGGTTCTAATCCCTGCCCCACCATGTACCTGCTGTATGACCTTGGGCAAGTCACTTCACTTCTCTGGGCCTCAGTTACCTCATCTATGCAATGGAGATTATGACTGTTTGTCTCGTGTGGGACAAGGACTGGGTACAGCCCGATTGTCCCGTATCTACCCCAGGGCTTAGTACAGTACCCGGCACATAATGGGAACATATGTACTGATTCTTCTACATTGTACTCTCCCAAGAGTTCAGTTCAGGCCTCTGTACACAGTAAACACTCGATTGATTGATAATAATCACTTTACAAAGGCTACAAACAATTAGCCAATCTCCACGGCCACCACTCCATGTAGATAGCTGGCATTATGGCCCATTCGGGCATGGTGGTCCTGGATCTTGCGGTCCAGATGAACGGGCTGTTAATCTTTCTCCGTGGGAGACTCCATGGTCACCAGTAGTTCCTATGTGACCGGCCCCAAGGGGTGGGGACCCAGCATCCCCCAGGCTAGAAGGGCCTCTGACCTCAGGGAGAAGAAGGTTCTACTGCCATTTTAGAGGCATCTCCTCACTATCATTCTCCTCAGGGGAGATAAGGGGGCAGAGAAACTGTGAGGGTGGTCACGGGTTCACTCATGGATCCTGAGCCTAGAGCAGGAGACAGAACAGCCAGAAAATAGACTGTCCAGAACAAAACCAGATGCATGGTCAATCAAGCACTTAGTACAGTGCTCTGCACACATAAGCACTCAATAAATCCGTTTGAATGAATGAGTAAATCAATCGCATTTACTGAAAACTTAATGTGTGGAGAGCACTGCATTTCATGTCTCGGTTCCTCAGGCTGCACCTGAACGGGTTCAAAGCGGGGGGCACCGCCGCGTAAAACACGGACACCAGCAAGTTCTGGAATGAGGGCGAGTCAGACAGAGGTTTGATATAGACAAAGGCAGCTTTGGCTACGAATAAGGTCACGACGGCGAGGTGGGGCAGGCAGGTGGAGAAGAATTTGACCCGACCCTTGGCAGCCGGCATCCTCAGCACGGCCCGAAGATGTGAACGTTCGAGAAGACGATGAAAATGAAGGAGAAGAAAGCGAAGCTAAATGCAGTAACCACGCTGACATCGGTGACAACGTGCTTTTCGGAACAGGTGGGGATTGTGCCACAGATGAGGCGGAGGTCATGGATGGACAGGTTACTGAGGAAGAAGTGCATGGGTGTGTAGAGCTGCCGGTCGAGGGCAGTGATGTCAAAGATAAGGAGATTCCCCATCAGGTCCGCCAGGTAGACCAGGAGGAACAATGCAGTATGGACCAGCTGCAACTCTCAGACCTCCAAGAATCCCAGCAGGAGGAATTCCGTCACCATTGTGGTGCTGGTATTTTCATGGAATATCTCTGGATTGCCCATGGAGACACAGAAAATTGATTCTGTTATTCATAGCCTAAAAGGCCGTCTAGTAGGCAATCAATCACTGGTATTTATTAAGCACTTACAGTGTGCAGAGCACGGTACTAAGCATTTGAGAGAGTACAATAGGACAAAGTCGGTAGATTCATTTACTGACCACAATGAGCCAATCCATCTAGAGTGGGAGACTGACATTAATATCAATCAGTAAGTGATGGAAATATACATAAGTGCTCTGGGATTGAGGGTGGGCTGAATAATTGATTTATCAGTATTGAGCGGTTCCTGTGTGCACAGCACTGTACTAAGCGCTTGGGAGAGTACAATAGAGCAGAGTTGGTAGACTCAATCCCTGCCAGCAGCGAGTTACCAGGCTATTCCAGCCTCTGCTTCGTTGTCCTTTGACTTCCTCTCAGGATCTTTACAGCTTGGTCTCGACTGGTTTCAACTAGAGGTTAGCAGTATGACTTAGGGGAAAGAGCCCGGGCATGGGAGTCAGAGGACGTGAGTTGTAATCCCGGCTCCACCACTTATCTGCTGGGTGACCTTAGGCAAGCCACTTAACTTCTCTGGGCATCAGTGACCTCATCTGTAAAATAGGACTTAAGACTGTGAGCTCCACGTGGGACAATCTGATTACCTTGCATCTACCCCAGAGCTTAGAATAGTGCTTGGCACGTATTAAGCATGTAAGAAATACCATATGTATTATTAATCCATACCTCCCAACGCAGAGACTTTTCTTTTTCGGGCGGTCAGTATCTTTTCCACAGCGACTGGTTTGCCATCCACATCCCACATCTGGCCGCTCATCTCACACCCAGCCTTACCGTTGCATCTTCTCTGCCTTCTTGGCTTTTTATCTGGCCCTTCTTACAGCCTTGACCTGTATTCTACATCTTCCATTCCGGTCGGTGATTGAGAGGCATCATAACCTAAATGGAAGGCATGGGAGGCAGGGGACCTGTTTTCTAATCCCAGCCCCAACACCTACCCTTTTTTTGGTGGTATTCGTTAAGCGGTTATTATGTACCAGGCACTGTCCTAAGTGCTAGGGTAGATACAAGCTAATCAGGTTGGACACAGTCCATGTTCCACATTAGAGTCACAGTCTTAATCCTTATGTTACAGATGAGGTAACTGAGGCAGAGAGAAGTGAAGTGACTTGCTCAAGGTCACAAAACAAATAAGTGGTGGAGCAAATAAGTGATTAGAGCCATGTCATCTGGCTTCCAGGCTTGTGGTCTTTCCCTAAGGCCACAGTACTTTTCAGCTGCTTCTCACACATGGGCATATTCTTATACTTTGATGCTTCCCCTACCTGTAATTCATTTTAATATCTATTTCTCACACTATCCTGAGGTTTTACATTGTGTCTACCCACTCTGTTGTACTGGACTCTCCAAAGCACTTAGTACAGCACTCTGCACACAGTCAGTTGGAAGCTCCATGTGGACACAGATCCTGTCTATCAACTCAGTTGTAGTGTGCTCTACAAAGTACTCAGTACAGTGCTCCGCACCCAGTAAGTGCTCCATAGCTACGATGGATGGATTGATCGACTGACTTTGACTCACCGGGGAGGTCCGGGGGTGCTGAGTTACTTCTTCTCTCCTCCTCATACGGATTTTAGGCCATGAAGGGAAAGGGTCTGGCATAAAACCAGCGCTCCGGGCTCCTCGAAGACAGCAGTGGCTGTTCTGGGCTGGATGTAGAGAGGGGGTTCCCCCGGGAGGATCAGCCCCGGGCTCGGCTTGAGAGACTCATTACCTGGAAGACTGGAAGACTCAGGAGTCCCAGCGGTGATTTTATCCTCGACGTTCAGCAGTGCTCAGTCTATCCCACTAATGTTACCTTCCTTACCCACGAGAATGTCCATGGTCACAAATTCACTCAGTTGTCTTTGTTCGGCACATGAGAAGCACTGTAGTAAGCGCTTGGGGGTGAAGAATACAACAATAAACAGAGTCACTGCTCACAATGAATTTATAATGTAGAAACAATCTGATAACGACCAAGACTCTGGAAAATTGACTGGTTATACGACCTTCCTCTGAATTCTTACTCTCTCCACCTTTAGGGATTTATTAAGAGCACCTTTCCTCGGGAGCCCTTCTCTGATTAAGCCCCCATTTCTTCTTCTTCTACTCCTTTCTTCGTTGCCCTTGCACTTGGATTTGCACCCTTTATTCACTCCACTCTCATCCTCCTGCACTTATGTTCATATACGTATTTTGTTTATTTATAGTAATGTCTGCCTCTGCCTCTAGACAGTAAACATTTTGTGGACAGGGAACATGTGTTTATGATTATACTGTACTCTCCCAAGTGCTTAGTACAGTGCTCTGCACACAGTAAGTGTTCAATAAATACAATTGATTGGTAATAAGCAGCTTTACAAATATGACAGACGAATAATCAATCTCCACAGCCACCACTGTCTGTAGACAGCTGGCATTGTAATCAATTCAGGCATGAAAGACCTGAGGTCTCAGTAACCAGGCCAGCCATCTTTCTCCACAGGAAACTCCCTCATCACCTGTGACTCCCGTGGACAGATGCCAAGGCGGGAGGTGGGGAGAGGGGGACCCAGCATTATTCGGGTTAGAAGGGCCCATAACCTCATGGAGAAGGATGTTCTACTGTGTCATTTTAGAGGCATTTCCCCGCTATCATTCTTTTCAGTGTGGCCTTCATGTCCCGGTTCCTCAGGCTGTAGATGAGGGGGTTCAGGTCGGGGGACACCACGGTGTAGACCACGGACACCAGCAGGTCCAGGGTCTAGGGGGACTCTGACACGGGCTTGAGGTAGGCATGTCTCCAGGCGAGAGGAAGACGGTGATGATGGTGAGGTGAGGCAGGCAGGTGGAGAAAGCTTTGGCCCAGCCCTCGGTGGCCAGCATCCCCGGTACAGTCCGGAAGATGCGACGATGGCTAAGAAATAACCGAAGGTTAGGCCGACTGAGACGGCTTTTTTCACAGGTTCCTGTAGATTTCCACTGGACCTCGCGAGGCGGATGAGCTGAGGGATGTCACAGAAGAACTGGTGGAGGACACTGGACCTCCAGACGGGGATGGAGAAGGTGGTGATGGTGTGCGTCATGGCACTCAGTGAGCTAAAGAGCCATGAGGTTGCCGCCGTCTTGATGATGATGGCATTTAAAAAAATGCCATCAATGCTGTCTTCCCACTGGCTCCATCATCCAAGATGACCCTGTAGCACAGGGGGAGGCAGATGGCCACGTAGCAGCCAAAAGATTTCTCCTTGAGCAGGGGAGTCTCTGCACAGGCACAGAGTATGAACACAAACCCTTGGAAAGAACAGCCCAGGGAGGAGATTTCTCTACGGTCGGTCAGGGAGTTGTGGATGGAGTTGGGGGCGGTGACGGAGATGAGGCAGAGGTCGAGGACGAACAGGTGCCTGAGAAAGAAATACATGGAGGTGTGGAGGCACCAATCGAGGGCGGTGACGGTGAAAATGAAGAGATTCCCCATTAAAACTGCCAGGTAGACCAAGAGGAATAGCGTGGCCTTGACCAGCTGCAGCTCCTGAATCTCTGAGAAACTCAGCAGGAAGAATTTTGAAACCTTGATGTGATTGGCCATTTCCTTCTGGAAGAAGGTTTTATCCAGCCTGGTAGGATGAGAGGGCAGTGGGAAATGAGAAGTAAACTGGGAGTCTTTTTCAAGTAATATCCATGTCTTCGTGGGCACTAACACATTACTTACTCTTCCCTTCTTACCTCAGAAGGTAACAGTGCCTTCTGAGGTAATAGACAATTCCTAACATTGCCTCACCTGGGCTTGGGAGTCAGAGGCAGTGGGTTCTAAACATGGATCCCCCACCTATCAGCTGTGTGACTTTGGCCAAGTCACTTAACTTCTCTCGGCCTCAGTTCGGAGGTCTTTGAAATGGGGGTTAAGACAGTAAGCCCCACGTGGAACAACCCGATTACCTTTTATCTACCTCAGGGTTTAGAACAGTGCTTGACACATAGCACTTAACAAACGCTATTATTATTTTTATTATTATTATTATTATTATTATCATCATCATTACAGGCCAACTTTTCCACTCCACTCCTCTAGCATCAACTTACTCATTGTGCCCCGATCTCATCTGTGTCACCGCCGACCCCTTTTTCAAGACCTCCCCCTAGCCTGGAACTCTCTCTATATACACCAGACCACCACTTTCCCCACCTTCAGAGCATTAATAAAGTCACATCTCCTCCAAGAGCCCTTCCCCAAATAAGCCTTCTTTTCCTGACTTTCTCTCCCTCGCTGTGTCACCTAGGCACTTGGATTTGCATCACCACACCTTCAGCTCCACAGCACTTATGTACATAGGCATAATTTATTTTAATGACTGTCTCCACACTCCAGACTCTGAACTTCTCGTGGGCAGGGAATGTGTCTACCAACTTGTACTGGACTCTCCCAAGAATAGTGCTCTGAACATGACAAGCACTCAATAAAAACCATTTGTGGTGTATGAAGACACGGACTCTGGCTAGGGTAAGCACGAAATCGTTCATTGGGTTAAGCAGCATGACTTTTATATCCTTCAGTCACATTCTGTGTCTTTCCATCCCTGTTCTCGGGCTTATAGCCAATGCAGCATTTCCATAATCTTTGTCCTTGCTTTTGGCCACAGTCCATAATCTTTGTCCTTGCTTTTGGCCACAGTCCTCGTCACGCGCTCTCCTCTCGGTTCCTTGTTTACTTGGCCATGATCCTCGTCTTCGTCTCGCGTCAGCAGCTATGCTTTCCGTGTTCTTTGTCCTTTGGGCGACCTTTTTCTTGGTCATGCACATAAGCCCTGCTGTTCCCCACAACCATTGATTGCTTTGATTGTGTCTATGAACTCTGTTGTATGCTTCCAAACTTAGTAAGCACTCAATAAAAATAATAATAATAATGGTAATTTTTAAGTGCTTACTATGTGTTGAGTGCTGTTTTAAGCGCTGGGGTAGATACAAGGTAATCAGGTTGTCCCACGGGGAGCTCATAGCTTTAATCCCCATTTTACAGATGAGGTAACTGAGGCACAGAGAGGTTAAGTGGCTTGCCTAAGGTCTCAAAGCAGACAAGTGGCCAAGCCGGGATTAGAACCCATGTCCTTTGACTCCCAAGTCCATGGTCTTTCCACTAAGCCACGCTTGACTGAAATGTCTTGTGACCACTCTGTCTTTGTGTGTCCACTAGATCACACCTGATGTGCCAAAAGTGTATCATGAGGATATGCGAGGAAAAGTTCTATATAATCGCTGTGTTTATCACCAGATGCTCTAGAGTGGTGTCTCATACCGGATGGTCTGGTTTCCCAATATGTGTCCTGGATTTTTAATTTTAATATTAATTCTGAAAACCTAAGCTGGTGCATTTTCTAGGATATGATAGAGTAATACAATTACTCTAGGATTAGGGACATCTGGATCTTCTCACTTGACCCCCCTACAGCCTGGGAAAAATGATCCTAGGAAATAACCACTTCGCATAGCCTAACAACACTGGTCAATGGTATTTGGGTGCTTACTGTGTGCAAAGAACTGTACTAAGCCCTTGGGAGAGTCCAATAGAACAACGTGACATAATCCATTCCCTCAAGAATCTTACAATATAGTGGTGGAATTATTATCATTATTTATTATTAAGGGCCATTCAGTCTGCACTTATGTACATTTCAATCAATCATCAGTCATACTTATTGAGTGTTTACTGTATACAGAGCACTGTACTAAGCGCTGAGTAACAGAGTTGGTAGACACATTCCCTACCCACAAGGAGTTTAGTTAGAGTCCAGAGGGGGAGACAGACATTGGTATAAACACACAAATTACATCTATGTACATAAGTGCTGTGGGGCTGAGGGAGGGCGAATAAAGGGTGCAAATCCAAGTGTATTATAACCACAGATTATTAGATTATAGTACATTATATTGCATCATATTATATAATAAATTACAATTCATGAATTATATGCAGAATTGATTTATTTATGTTTATCTCTTTCTCCCCTCTCTAGACTATAAGCACACTATGTGCAAGGAACACATCTGCCATCTCCGTTATACTGTAGAACATTACTTGGAACATAGTAAGTTCTTACCAAATGCCATAATGATTATTATCATTACTCGCCAAAACGCTTAGTAGAGTACTAGGCACACAGTAAAAGCTCCATAAATCAATCGATTGATCAATGATAGGTGGTGAGTTCCGTGTGCTAGACTCACATGTTTTTGCTGGGTAAATTCTGTAAGGCTCTGGCCTCCATTTGAACAGGTGGCTGGTCAAAGAAGGACAACCCGTACGTGTGTCTGGTTGTTTGGGGTCCTCAAGGCACGTGAAGAAACCTTGGGCTTTATTTAATAATAATAATAATAATAATAATAATAATAATAATAATAATAATAATAATAATAATGGCATTTATTAAGCGCTTACTATGTGCAAAGCACTGTTCAAAGTGCTGGGGAGGTAACAAGGTGATCAGGTTGTCCCACGGCGGGCTTACGATCCTAATCCCCATTTTACAGATGAGGTAACTGAGGCACAGAGAAGGTAAATGACCTGCCCAAAATCACACAGCCGACAGGTGGCGGAGCTGGGATTTGAACACATGACCTCTGACTCCAAAGCTCATGCTCTTTCCACTGAACCACGCTGCTTCTCCACTGAGCCACACTGCTAAGCGCTTACTATGTGCCAGGCACTGTACCAAGCGCTGGGGCAGACGCAAGCAAATCAGGTTGGACACAGTCCCTGTCCTGGGTGAGGCTCACAGTCTTAAGCCCCACTCCACAGATGAGGGAACTGGGGCACAGAAAAGCAAAGTGACTTGCCCGAGGTCACACAGCAGAGAGGTGGCAAGGCCAGGACCAGAAGCCATGACCTTCTGACTCCCAGGCCCGTGCTGTATCCACTAAGCAGCTTCTCATGTTCCTATGTTTTTCTATACCAGGTTGGCGCTCTCTGCTTTCCTCCTCTTCCTTTCTTATCTTCCTAAATCCATATCTCCCAAACCCGAGATCTTTTCACTATGCCACGCTGCTTCACAAGAATTTTACAGTCTACTGGGGCAGACAGACATTAAAGTAAATTCGGGCTGTGTGCCTAAGTGCTGTGGAGTGGAAAGTGGGGTGAATATCTAGGGCTTAAAGAGGACAGATCCAGGTGCAAGAGTGATGCAGGAGGAAGAGGGAATAGCGGAAATAAAGGCTGAGTAGGGAAGGCCTCTTGGAGGAGATGGGATTTTAATAAGGCTTTGAAGGTGGGGAGGATGGTGGTCTGCCAGTTATGAAGGGGGAAGGTGTTCTTGGCCAGAGGCAGGATATGGACGAGGGGTTGGTGGTGAGATTGAGACACAAATTGTTCTACTTGAATCAGTCAATCAATAGTATTTATTAAGTGCTTATTGTGTGCTGTACTAAGCTCTTAGTAGAGGACATTACAATAGAGGTGATAGATATGTTCCCTGTCTACCCCTATCTATCCTAATCTAGCAGGGGGGTATTTTTTTCAATACAGTGCTTGGCACACAGTAAGCATTCAGTACATATGGCAGAGAACAAGAGTTCTAATTCTGGCTCTGCAGTTTGTCTGCTGTGAGATTTTGGGCATGCCACTTATCTTCTCAATGCCTCAGTTACCTCATCTGTCAAGTGGGGATGAAGACTGTGAGCCCTATGTGGGACACTGAACTGTGTCCAAACCGAGTATCTTGTATTTACCCTAGTGCTTAGATCAGAGTTTAGCACATACTAATCGCTTAACAATTATCATGAAAAAGGAAGCACTCAATAAATACCAGTAATTGAATATCTAGGTGCCAAAATCTTCAGATTGCACATATCTCTGTCCTCCAATGGATCTATGCTTAGTAGAGTGTTCTGCGTACAGTAAGCACTCAGTAAATACAGCTAATTGGTGGATAGAATCAATCTTGATCTTCCACTTTTGAACAGACAAGAGGCACTCCATTCTACGTGAAAATTTTCCACCGCAGGACCCTCCCCATGGCGGCCTTAATGTCCCGGTTCCTCAGGCTGTAGATGAGGGGGTTCATGGTTGGGGGGCACGACGGTGTAGAACACGGATATCAGCAGGTTGAGCACTGAGAAAGAGTGAGAGGGTGGCTTGAGATAGCCAAACATGCCTGTGGAGAAAAAAAAAAACAGTGACGATGAAGAGATGGGGCAGGCAGGTGGACAAAGGTTTGGCCCAGCCCTCGGCGGCTGGCATCCTCAGCACAGCCCGGAAGATGCGTGCATATGAGATGTCGATATAAATGAAACAACCGAGGCATAGAAACACGTTTAGGCCCAGAATGGCGATCTCATCACTGTAGCGTCTGGAACAGGAGAGCCAGATGAGGGAAGGGATGTCGCAGAAGAACCGATAGATGGCTCTGGTGTCACAGAAGAAAAGAAAGTCACGACGGTGTGGATGCCTCCATTCAGCCCCCCGCTGAGCCATGAAGTGGCAGCCATCTTCCCACAGGCCCCTCGGTCCATGATGACCTCATAGCACAGGGGAAGGCAGATGGCGATGCAATGTTCATAGGACATCGCCGTGAGCAGGGCCACTTCAACACTCCCAAGGATGATTATTAAGAAGACTTGAGAGAAGCAACCTGGGACAAAGAGTTATATATGGTCGGTCAGGGTGTTGTGGATGGATTTGGGGATGGTGACAGAGATGTAGCAGAGGTCAAGAACGGACAGGTTCCTGAGGAAGAAGTACATGGGGGTATAGAGGCGCTGGTCGAGGGCGGTGAAAGCGATGATGAGGAGATTTCCCCATGAGGGCCTCCAGGTAGACCAGGAGAAACACCCTGGCCTGGACCAGCTGGCAGCTCCCGGATCTCCGAGAAACTCTGCAGGAGGAATTCTGTTACCGCTGTGCAATTGTCCATTTCTTCTTTCTGGGGAAATAGGGCCCTGTGGGATGGATGGAGGTGAAAATATTGTTATCCAAGTAGGGTGGTCTAGTGGATAGAGTACAGGCCTGGAAGTCAGAAAACCTGGGCTTTAGTCCCGGTTCTGCCATGTGTCTGCTGTGTGACCTTGGGTAAGTTACTTCACTTCTCTGGGCCCCAGTTACCTCAACTGTAAAATGAGGATTAAATCTTATTCTTTCCTCCTTTGCATTTTCTCCTCTGCTTTCCTCTACCCAGAGTATGGCATCTGAAAATGAAAGACATTCAATCAATACTATTGATTGATTGATGGATTGACTATTGGAAAATGGTGTCCTGGAAGGGAAATATTTGAGAAAATTCCCAGCAACTTTAATTTTTCTCCAAAACGAGGAAAGCTGCAACTACAGCTGAACCCAAGCTTCTCCAGTTTTCAGCACCACCGTGAATAATAATAATAATAATAATAATAATAATAATAATAATAATAATAATCATGATATTTCTTAAGTGCTTACTTTGTATCAAGCACTTTTACAAGTACTGGGGGAAATACAACTAATCAGGTTGTCCCTTGTGGGGCTCCCAGTCTTAATCCCCATTTTACAGATGAGGTAACTGAGGCACAGAGAACTTCAGTTACTTGCCCAAAGTCACACAGCTGATAAGTGGCAGAACGTGGATTAGAACCCCCGACCTCTGACTCCAAAGCCCACACTCTTTCCACTAAGCCACACTGCTTCTCACAATCAATACAGTCAATCTATCAATGGTATTTATTGGCTATTTGTACAACAGTGTACTAAATTCTTGGGAGAGTACGATACAACAGAATTAGCAGATTTGTTCTCTGCCCATAAGGAGCTCACATTCTGGAGGGGCAGGCAGACATTAATATAAATAAATAAATAAATATGATACAAGGCACCATATCACAGGCCACGGCAGGATGTAGGGCAGGTTAAGACTTCTCAGGGCACGGTCTCTGCAGCCTCCAAGGGACCCTCAAACTAACAAGCCTGGGAGAAACAGCATGGCCTAGTGGTAAGTGCATGGGCCTGGAAGTCAGAGGAGACGGGTTCCAATTTCAGCTCTGCCAACTGCTTGCTGTGTGACCTTGGATGAGTCACTTAACTTCTCTGTGCCTCAGTTCTCCTCTCTTTCCCTTATTTAGACTGTGATCCCCATGTCGGACGGGGGCTGTATCCAACTAATTAACTTGTAATCTACTCCAGTTCTTAGAAGATTAATAATAGAACAGTGAAACAGCAAGGAATGTAGAGCAGTAAAATGAAACATTAATTAGAAAAATAATAGTAATATTATACCATAATAATGATATAGTAGTGATGATAATGATATAGTAAGCACTTAACAAATACCACTTAACAAATAGAAGCAGCGTGGCTCAGTGGAAAGAGCACGGGCTTGGGAGCCAAAGGTTATGTGTTCTAATCCTAGCTCTTCCACTTAGCTGCGTGACTTTGGGCAAGTTACTTAACTTCTCTGTGCCTCAGTTCCCTCATCTGTAAAATGGGGAGGAAGACTGAGAGCCCTACGTGGGACAAGCTGATTACCTCGTATCTGCCCCAGGGCTTAGAACAGTGCTGGGCACATAGTAAGCACTTAACATACCATCATCATCATAACAAACCTCTCTGTTCTCGGTCCCTGCTTCAGACTAGAACATCTCTCCCCAACCTAACCATCCCCTATCCTGTAAACAGTACCCTGAGCTTGGTCTAACAGAAAGAGCATAATCCCAGCTCTGCCGCTTGTCTTGACCTTGGGCAAGCCACTTTGCTCCTCTGCATCTCAATTTCCTCAGCTGTTATTCCCCAATTATTAAAATCAGGAAAATCAAGCTCACCTTCCTCACGGGTCTTCTTAGAATCAGGTCTGGAATAAAATGAGAAAGCTTTGCTTGCTTCCTCTAAACGGTCAGCTTGTTGTGGACAGGGGACTCACAGTCTAGAAGGGTGAGACAGAGAACGAAACAAAACAAGTAGACAGGCAAAAACTAAACAAGTAGATGGTCAGCGGGCAGCGAACGTGTCAACCCACTCTGTAATAGTGTACTCTTCTAGAACATTAGAATAGTGTAGAATAGTGTGGTTATTGCAGTGCTCTGCATCCAGTAAGCAACCATGCATTGATGGATTCTCTCCTTACCCGTCACATTTACCCAGGTCCCAGCCGTCGCTCTCACTATCGCCAGAAAGTGCTCTAGATCTCTGATGGACTTCCCATATGAGCCCAGAACTGCTGGGAGTTTGACAGTCTCCATGCATCTCTAGACTTTATGCTTGTCAATTTATTTTTATTTATGTTTTATTTATTAAGCGCTCCCCATGTGTCAGGCACTGTTCTAAGCACTGGGGTAGATACAAGTTAACCTGTTTGGATGCAGTTCTGGTCCCACATAGGGTTCACAGTTAAAGTAGGAAGGAAGACAAGCTCAATGTGGTCAGGGAATGTAAAGCGGGTAAAGGGTGTACACTAGTGGAAAGAGCAGAGGGCTGGGAGTCAGAGGGCTGGGAGTCACTTGCCTGCTGCGTGATCTTGGACAAATCGCTTAAATTCTCTATGACTCAGTTACCTCATCTGTAAAATGGGCATTAAAATACCTGTTTTCCATCCTCTTAGACTATGAGCCCCATGTGGGACAGGAACTATGTCTGATCTGACTGGACTTTAACTATTCCAGTGCCTGGAACATAGTATGTGCTCAACAAATACCACAAGTTGTATTCAAATCTGGTGAACTGAACATATTATTATCAATATGGTATTTGCAGTCTAATAAAAAATGGGTAACCTCATGCTGGCTTGTGTCATCAATCAATCGATCAATCGATCAATCAACGGTATTTACTGAGCACTATCAATTAATCATATTTATTGAGTCCTTACTACTTATCAAACATTGTACTAAGCAGTAGGGAGAGTATACTACAACAGAGTTGGTTGACATGTTCCTTGTCTACAAGGAGTTTATAGTCTCGAAGGGGAAGCAGCCATTGATTAATCAAGCCATCAATCAATGGCATGTATTGAGCGCTGACCATGTGCAGAGAACTGTACTAAGCAGTTGGGAGAGTCAAACGTGTCACCATGATCTTGCCCATCAGAAGAAAGTAGGAATAGTAGTAAAAAATTTACAAAGAGCTTACTGTGTGATGATTTGACACGTGTTTAAAGGTTAAAAACGGTCTTCTCCTACACAGCAAGGACGTCTTATCTCTGGGAAAGGAATGGCCAATCTCACGGCGGTGATGGGATTCCTCCTGTTGGGATTCTCGGAGGTCCGGGAGCTGCAGTTGGTCCAGGCCGCACTGTTCCTCCTGGTCTTTCTGGAGGCCTTGATGGGGAATCTCATCGTCGCCGCCACCACCCTCTACCTGCGCCTCCACAGCCCCATATACGTCTTGCTCAGGAGCCTATCTGGCCTCGAAATGCTACATTTCGGTCACCTTCCCCAAATCCATCCACAACTCCCTGACTGACCTAGAGAATTCTCCTTCCTGGGCTGCATTTTGCAATTATTTTTCCTCTTGCTGTTCGCCTTTTCTGAGCTGTACTTCCTGACGGCCTTGTCTTATGACCACTACGAAGTCATCATGGACCAAGGCACCTGTGGAAAGATGGCCACCATCTCCTGCCTGGGTGGTAACGTGACTGCCTCCATACACATGGCCACCACCTTCTCCATCGGCTTTGACGGCTCCAAAATGATCCTCCATTTCTTCTGTGACACTCCCCAAATGCTGGAACGTTCAGGCCCCAGTAGGAACCTCCAGGAAATTGGAATCACGGTCTTCTCCGCCATTCTGAACGTCTCATGTCTCCTCTCCATCGTTGTCTCATATGCACACATCTTCCAGACCATGCTGAGGATGCTGGTTTCTGAGGGCCAGGCCAAATCCTTTTCCACCTGCCTGCCAAACCTCATCCTGGTGATTCTATTCATCTCCACAGGAACTGTCGCCAACCTCAACCTCAACCTCATCCTCAGATGCTTCCTCGACGCTGGACCTGCTGGTGTCCATGTTCTACTCTGTGGTGCCCCCCTCCCTGTACCCCCTCATCTACAGCCTGAGGAACTGGGACGTAAAGGTAGCTCTGATGAGGGTGCTGGGAGTAAGAGGATGGCACTGAGAAACAGGGACACATGAAGTTCGTCCTGGAGACAGGTATCTTTGGGGAAAAAATCTTGTAAGAATCACATCACCTTCTTCTAGGGAAGGTTCAGGCAATTGATCACTCAATTAAACTACCAATTTTTTTAACGGTAGTTGTTTAGCCCTTACTATGTGCCAGGCACTGAACTGGCTCTGGAGTAGATACAAACTAATCAGGTTGGACACAGTCCCTGTTCCACATGGCAATCACTCCTAGTTCAGTTCAGTAAACTCCAAAACAAACTCCATTTAACCGTACCAATGGTATTTAGTGAGCACATACTGTGCAGAGCACTGTATTAAGCACTAGGGACAATGCAACACTATTGGTAGAAACGTTCCCTGCCCACATTGAACTCACAAACTATGTAAGCAGGAACCTACGAACTAAACCAAAAGCAAAGCATACAAGCCCGGGTAGCAGCGTGAAGAGTAGTAAGCACACAGGGCATTGTGTCAGAAGGCCCTGCGTTCTAATCCTGACTCCATCACTTGCCTGTTGTGTGAACTTGGGCAAGTCACTTCACTTCCCTGTGGCTCAGTTACGTCTTCTGAGAAATGTGGATTAAGGCTGTTAACCCAATGTGGGACTGGGGCTGTGTCCAACCTGATTAGTTCGCATCGGTCCCCGCCCTTAGTACAGTGTCTGGCCCATAGCAAGTACTTAATAACAAGAATAACAAGCAGGAGAAAGAATCAAAAACAGTCAAGTGTATTACTGTAAAGAGACGGCCTTAGTCTCAGCAATCAATCAATCAATCAATCAATCAATCGTATTTATTGAACGCTTACTGTGTGCACAGCACTGTACTAAGCGCTTGGGAAATACAAGTTGGCAACATATAGAGATGGTCCCTACCCAACAGTGGGCTCACAGTCTAGAAGGGGGAGGCAGAGATCAAAACGAAACATATTAACAAAATAAAATAAGTAGAATAAATATGTACAAATAAAATGAATAAATAGAGTAGTAAATACATACAAACACATATACATGTATACAGGTGCTGTGGGGAGGGGAAGGAGGTAAGGCGGGGATAGAGAGGGGGAGGAGGGGGAGAGGAAGGAGTGGGCTCAGTCTGGGAAGGCCTCCTGGAGGAGGTGAGCTATCAGGAGGGCCTTGAAGGGAGGAAGAGAGCTAGCTTGGCAGATGTGGGAAGGGAGGGCATTCCAGGCCGGGGGGGGGGATGATGTGGGCCGGGGTGGACGGCGGGACTGGCGAGAACGAGGCATGGTGAGGAGATTTGTGGCAGAGGAGCGGATGGTGCGGGCTGGGCTGTAGAAAGAGAGAAGAGAGGTGAGGTAGGAGGGGGCGAGGTGATGGAGAGCCTTGAAGCCGAGGGTGAGTTGTTTCTGCCTGATGCATATGTTGATTGGTAGCCACTGGAGATTTTTGAGGAAGCCACTGGAGATTTTTGAGAAAACTAAAGTTATGAATGAAAATGAGAGACTATGAGCTCGTCGCATTTCACCTAGAGCAACAACAACAAACAGGAGAAAGAATCAGAAGTACTGAAGAGTGTGTCTGTAAACAGACTGGCCTTTGTCTCCACAGAAATTAAAGTCATAAATGGAAAATGAGAGACTCAAACACTACACATCCAGCAAAGGCCTGCCAATTATAGGTGACAAAAGAGCCAAGGAGGGAAAGAGAGCCTGCAGCCATAAGAATTGGGATCAGGTGGGAGCAAGGAGTGGGGACAATTCAGAAAGATGGCGGTCCAGCTGTTCTCTGGATCTTGCAAGAAGATCCAGGTGAAGAATCTCCATCCTTCCCCGCTCCCCGCCTCCAGCACTTGTGTATATTTGTACATATTTATTGCTCTATTCATTTTATTAATAATCTGTACATATACATAATTCTATTTATCTATTTTGATGGTTTTGAGGTGTGTCTATTTGTTTTGTTTTGTTGCCTGTCTCCCCCTTATAAATTGTGAGCCCATTGTTGGGTAAGGATTATCTCTATCTGTTGCCAAACTGTACTTTCCAAGCGCTTAGTACAGTGCTCTGCACACGGAAAGTGCTCAATAAATATGATTGAATGAATGAATGAATGAACTGAGAAACTGAGAAGTTAAGTGAGTTGCCTAAGGTCACACTGCTGGTAAGTGCCAGAGCCAGGATTAGAACCCAGGTCCTCTGACTCAGAGGACCATGCTCTGTCCACTAGGCCAAGCTGCTTCTCTAAAATACCCCGGGGGCACACATCCAAGGAATCCTAACCTTTCTATCCTAGATTACATTCAGAAATGTGTGTATCCATTGATGAGAGACTCTATGATACAGAATGTGTGTTAATCATCTTTCCCACCTTCACTAGGATTAATACCTGATTCCCCATCTAGACTGCAATCTCCATGTGGGCAGGAAATGTGTCTGTTCTATTATATTCTCCCAAGTGTTTAGTACATTACTTTGCATACAGTAATCATTTAATAAATAACATTGATGGATAAATTAATGTCTGTCTCCCCCTTTGGACTGTACACTCGGTGTGGGCAGGGAATATGTCTGCCAATTCTGTTTTACTGTACTCTCTCAAGTGTTTAGTACAGTGCTTTGCACACAGAAAAAGCTCAATAAATACAATTAAGTGATTGATTGATACGGATCCCAGCCCCTTTGTACTTACTGTAAATATTCTTAATCCTCTACTATTTCCCCTTTCTGCAGTCTATTTTTATGCCTGTCTTCCTCTGAAGATTCTTAGCTCGTTGTGGCCAAGGAACATGTCTACCACCTCTATTGTACTTTCCCAAGTGCTTAGTACAGTGCTCAGCGCACAATAAGTGCTCAATAAATATCACTAATGGCTGATTGATTACAGTAAGTAAGCCCGGATGAGGTTATTATATGCCATAATTTTGTAAAAATATAGCTATCGAGGTGAATATCCTGGAAATACCCACTAGGGCCCTCAATGAAAGGGCAGAAAAATCCAAGACAGAGAATAGTTGGAATTTTGTTCCACTGGACTTTCCCAAGTAATTAGCACAGTGCTCTGTGCACAGTAAGTACTCAATAAATATCATTGTTTGATTAATACTATTGAGTAGTGGCCATGAGATTCAGGAGACCCTTATTCAAGTCTCTGGTCTACTGTGTGAGTTTAGTCAAGTCAATTTACTTTACTGGGCCACAGTTTCTTCATCTGTAAAATGGGGTTGACAGATTTTTTGAATACTTTGTGACCCAGGGACTGTGTCTGATCTCATAACCTTGTATCTACCCCAGAGCTTAGCATATAGTAAGTGCCAGATAATATTTTTAATGGTGTTTGTTAAGCACTTACTATGTGACAAGCACTGCTCTAAGCACCGGTAAATAGTAAATATTACTTTCTTATTATTAATGATGATGATAATAATAATATTGTTCATAGGGCCAACCTGTTCCATTGTTTTATGTGCATTGTTTACAGGTGATTTGTTAATAGGGCTAAAATTTCAATGACAGAGAGTTAGCAGTTCATTTGCACATTTACTCAATCTGTTCTCAATCCTGAAAATTGAAAACAATTGAAATTTGATCTGAGTTCTAACTCAATGCGTTCTTTTGAAATAAATCTGTGAGTGGCTAGAAATGTTTCCTAATAGGTGGACCCAAATGATTCTTGTGTCAATGGGGATTTGGTAGTCCTTGCGTTTCATGAGGTTTTACCATGAGAAACAGTGTGGCCTAGTGGAACGAGTCCAGGTCTGGGAGACAGAAGACCTGGGTTCTTATCCCAGCTCTGCCACTTGTCTGCTGTGTGACCTTGGGCAAGTCACTGCACTTCTCTGTGCTTCATTTCTCCCGTTCTCCCTCATATATAGACTGTGATCCCCATGTGCGATATTGTGTCCAACCTAATTGACTTGTATCTATCCAAGCTCTAAGAAGAGTGTTTTACACACAGTAAGCACTTAATAAATGATATTTTAAAAATCTCCAACTCTGTCCCCCAACAACCTGTGACCCATTGACAATGGAATGGAACGTGAGAGGACAACAAAAGGTTAATGATTGTGAGTTATAATAATAATAATTATGGCATTTGCTGAGCGCTTCCTATGTATAAGGCACTGTACAAAATGCTGGGCTGGATACAAGCAAATCGGCTTAGACACAGTCCCTGTCCCTTGTGGGAATCCGGATCTTAATCCCCAGTTTACAAATGAGGTAACAGAGGTACAGAGAAGTGAAGTGACTTGCCCAAAGTAACACAGCAGACAAGTGGCAGAGCAGGGATTAGAATCCATGACCATCTGACTCCTAGGCATGGGCTGTATCCATCATACTATGCTGCTGCTGGGTCATGCAGATCGGTAAATAGCAGATTAGGGCAACAAGGATTTTGATTTCAGGGAAGATAATAATTGTGTTTGTTAAGCATTTACTCTGAGCCAAGCACTGTGCTGAGCATTGGGGTAGAAACCCGGTAATCAGGTCAAACACCGTCCCTCTCTCCCTACAGGAAACTCACAGTCTAAGGGGGAAGGAGGAGAGGCACTGAATCCCTGTTCCATAAGTGAGGAAACCGAGATGCAGAGAAATTAAGTGACTTCCCCAAGACCACCCAGCAGACAAGTGGTGGAGCCAGCATTAGGACCCAGGTCCGGCAGGGAATGTGTCTGTTGGCTGTTATATTTACTCTCCCAAGCACTCAGTACAGTGCTCTGCACACAGTAAGCACTCAATTAATCCGACTGTCTAGTTCAGACTCCCAGTCCTATACTCTTTCCACTAGGCTCTTGTTGGTGTGAAGGAAACATGTCTATCAACTCTTTCATACTGTATTCTTCCAAGTGCTTAGTTGAGAGCAGTGAGCACTCAATATTGATTAACTGATAGATTGCTGCTTTTCCAGCCCATGAACAAATCGTCTCCTTTTCTGATTCCCTCTGAAGCCTGTGAAAATGCAAGACTGCACTTCTTCCCACAGTATCGGAATTTCCACCTCTCGTCGGAATTCATAAAGCCACCAGAAAACAGAGAAATTATTCCCTGCTCAATAATGCCCTGATGATTTAAAGTGCAAAAATGAATTTTAATGTGCAATATATTTTTTAGTGGTATCTGTAAGCTCTTACTATGTGCCATGCAAGGTACTAAGTGCTGTGATGAATACAAGACAGTTCGTTTGGACACAGTCCATGTCCCAAGTGGGGCTCACTGTTTTCATTCACATTTTGCAGATGAGGTAACTGAGGCACGAAGACGTGAAGTGACTCGTCTAAGGTTCATCAAAGCTCCCTGGCAATCTGTTTATGTGAGCCCATTGTTGGGTAGGGATTGTCTCTCTTTACTGCTGAATTGTTCTTTCCAAGCTCTTAGTACAGTGTTCTGCACACAGTAAGTGCTCAATAAATACGATTGAATGGATGAATTTCATGAGAAGCAGAGAGGCTTAGTGGGAAGAGTACGGGCATGGGAGTCAGAGGACGTGGGTTCTAATCCTGATTCCACCACTTGTCTGCTGTGTGACCTTGGGCAAGTCATGTAACTTCTCTATGCCTCAGTTACCTCATCTGTAAAATGGGGATTAAGACTGTGAGCCCCACGAGGGACAACTTGATTATCTTGTATCTACCTCAGAGCTTAGAACAGTGCTGGGCACAGAGTAAGCGCTTAACAAATATCATAATTATTAATTTATTACTATTTTTATTTCAGGGCATCGGCCGTTGACAGCACGCCTGTTCCCTAGGAGCTGACAATCTAAAAGAAAGCTCCCTGGGGCAGCTTCTGCCCTAAACGTTTTTCCATCACGACCTTCACATCCCGGTTCCTCAGGCTGTAGATGAGGGGGTTCAGAGTCGGGGGCACCACAGAGTGCAACATGGACAGGGTCAGTTCCAGCACTGAAGGGGAGTCGGATATCGGCTTCAAGTAGGCAGACGAGCCGGAAGTGATGAAAAGGGTGACGACGGTGAGGTGGGGCAAGCAGGTGGAGAAGGCTTTGGACCGGCCCTCGGCGGCCAGCATCCTCAGCACGGCCCGGAAGATGCACACATATGACAGAACGATGAGCACGAAGCAGAAGAAGGGTAAGCCGATGTTCGTGGCTAAACTCAGGTTTTCGGTGCCTTGGTTAGAGGAGCAGGCGAGCCTCAGCAACTGGCGTCCATCACAGAAGAAATGGTGGATGACGTTGGGGCCACAGAAGGACAGGTAGAAGACGCTGGTGGTGTAGAGGGAGGCATTCAGACCGCTGCTGAGCCAGGAGGCGGCCAGCATGGAGACACAGGCCTTCCGATGCATGATGGTGTCATAGCGCAGGGGCCAGCAGATGGCCACGAAACGGTCGTGGGACATGACGGTCAGCAGGGCCATTTCTGTTCCCGCTAAGAAAATCACGAGAAAGACCTGGGCAGCACAAGCAGGCAGGGAGATGGTGTTGACGTTCGAGAGGGAGTTGAGGATGGATTTGGGGACGGTGACAGAGACATAGCAGAGGTCGATGAGAGCCAGGTGCCTGAGGAAGATGTACATGGGGATGTGGAGGCTCAGGTCGAGGACAGTGACGGCAACGATTAGGAGATTCCCCGTCAGGGCCGCCAGGTAGACCAGGAGGAACAGTGTGGCCTGGACGAGCTGCAGCTCCCGGACCGCTGAGAATCCCAGCAGCAGGAATCCCATCACCACCGTGTGGTTGGTCATATCAGGCGACATCTGCTCAGAACCCCACACTAAGAACTTGAGCTTCACCTCAAGGACGGCACTATCAGAAAGATGAAATTGTTGGGTTGTATGGAACGCCTCAGATTCCTTCTCCCCCTACCTCTGGCCCTGAGTGGGATTCGGTCACCGCGAACACGTGGACCATGGCTGAGAGAAGCAGAGAGCTTCCTATGGACAGATGAAGAATTGTCAGGACAGATGGAGAATTGTCAGGACAAAGGGTCCACAGCCCGAGCTAAGCTCTTTGCGGACAGGGAACCCGCCTACCGACTCTGTTACATTGCACTTTCCCAAGCGCTCAGTTCAGTACTTTGCATCCAGTAAGTGATCAATAAAAAACGTTGACTGATCCGTCATTTCTACGTGCCTATTACTAATAATAGTATAATAATGATAATATTTGTTAAGCGCTAACTATGTGCCAAACACTGTTCTAAGTGCTGGATTTGTTAAGTACGTAATATGCTTACTTGAAGAGAAGCATCGATTGATTCTCTCTCTAGACTGTAAACTCTCTGTGGGCAGGGAATGTGTCTGTTATACTGTTGTATTGTAATAATAATAATGATGGTGTTTGTTAAAAGCTTACTATGTGTCAAGCACTGTTCTAAGCACTGGTGTAGATACAAGGTAATCAGGTTGTTCCACGTGGGACTCAAAGTCTTAATCCTCATTTTACAGATGAGGTAACTGAGGTGCAGAGAAGTTAAGTGACTTGCCCAAAGTCACACAGCTGATACGTGGCGGAGCTGGGATTAGAACCCACGACCTGTGACTAGTAAACCCAGGCTCTTTCCACTAAGCCATGCTGATCCCATATAGAATATTGTACTCTCCCTAGCACTTAGTACAGTGCTCTGCACACAGTAAGCACTCATTAAATGTGACTGACAGCTAAAAATAACCCAGGCCTGGGAGTCAGAGGACCTGGGTTTTAATCCAGGCTCCACTGCTTGTCTGCTGTGTGACCTTGGGCAAGTCACTTAATTTCTCTGTGCCTCAATTCCCTCATCTGTAAAATGAGGATTAAGTCAGTGAGCCCCATGTGGAACAGGGACTGTGTCCAACATGATTATCTTGTGTCTACCTCAGTGCTTAGTACAGTTTCGGGCACATTGTAAGCGCTTAACATTTGCAATTATTTGTCACGCAGTGTTCTAAGCGCTGGGGTAGATACAAGTTATGCAGGTTGGATGCATTCCCTGTCCCACATTGTGCTCACAGTAGAATTCCTCATCTACCACCCCAATCCCTCCTCTCTTGCCTCCAAACTCCTCTCCTTGTATATTCAGCTACCTCTTACAAACGTTTTAGAGGTATCTGTTAAACGTTTACTATGTGCCAGACGCTGTTCTAAACGCTGGGATAGACATAAATTAAATAGGTTGGACACAATCCTTGTTCCACAAGGTGTCCACAGTCTAAATAGGAGGGACAGCAGGAGACCTAAGGCACAGAGAAGTAAAGTGACTTGCCCAGGGTTACACAGTCAGCAATTGGAAGAGCTGGGATAGGAACCCAGGTCCTCTGACACCCAGGCTTGGGCTCTTTCCACTAGGCAACACTGCTTCTGGTTTAAAACCAAGCTACTCGTCTTCCAACCTAAGCCTGTCCCCATATCTAACTTTCCCATCTCTGAAAATGACACTGGTTCTCTCTGTCCCAAAAACCTGGGGTCCTCCTCTACTCCTCATTCAGGATGGAAACTGAAAGACAATTTCCTGATAAATCTTGCCTATTCTTTCTCTTCAGCATTTCTGAGAATCTCTCCATACCAAAGGAATTACCACCCTGATCCAAGCTCTAATTATATAGCCACGACACTATTGTATCATTCATTCATTCAATCGTATTTATTGAGTGCTTAATGTGTTCAGAGCACTGTACTAAGTGCTTGGGAAGTAAAAGTTGTCAACAAGTCGGTATCAGCCCTCCACCACATTGTCTCTAGACTGTGAGTTTGTTGTGGGCAGAGAATGTGTCTTTTGTTGTTGTAATGCACTCTCCCAAGGGCTAAGTACAGTACTTTACACATGGTAAGCCCTCAGTAAATACGATTGAATGAATTGCCTCTGTCCTCATCCTTCTCCATTGTTTTGTATGTCAGTTTTTTTGAAGTGCCCAACCCAATTAGGATGGTCAGGTCCTGGGAGTCAGGGAAACTAGGCTCCAATCCTGGCTCTGCCACTTGATTGCTGTGCTACCTTGAACAACTCACTTAAGTTCTCCGTACCTCAGTTTCCTCATCTGTAAAATGTCTGTCAATATTTTTTCTCCCTCCCTTTTGGGCTCTAAGCTCCATCTGGCATGGAGTCTGTCTGATCTGGCCATCCTATATATACTGTAGTGTTTGGTACACCGTAACTGCTTAATAAAATACCACAATTAGTATTTCATATTAATTAATTAATTCATTCATTGGTATTTAGTGAATGCTTACTGTGTTCAGAGTACTGTACTAAGCGCTTGGGAAGTACAAATCGGTAACATATAGAGATGGCCCCTACCCAACAATGAGCTCACAGTCTAGAAGGGGGAGACAGACAACAAAACAAGTAGACAGGTGTCAATACCATCAAAATTATAAATATATACACATCATTAATAAAATGAACAGAGTAATAAATCTGTACAAAAATACACTAGTGCAGTGGAGAGGAGAAGGGGGAAGGGCAGAGGGAGGGAGTGGTGGACGGGGAAGGGAGGAGGAGGAGGAGAGGAAAAAGTGGGGCTCATTATGTGAAGGTTTCCTGGAGGAGGTGAGCTCTCAGTAGGTTTTTGAAGGGAGGAAGGGAGCTAGTTTGGTGGATATGTGGAGGGGGAGGGCATTCCAGGCCAGAGGTAGGACGTGGGCCAGTGATCGACGGTGGGATAGACGAGAACGAGGCACAGTGAGGAAGTTAGAGGCTGAGGAGTGGAGTGTGTGGTCTGGGCTGTAGAAGAAGAGAAGGGAGGTGAGGAAGGAGGGGGCGAGGTGATGGACAGCTTTGAAGCCACGAGTGAGGAATATTTGCTTGATTCGAAATATAGGCTTCAAAGTAGGGGAAGGAAAGGGAAGAGGGAGGAGGAATAGTGCGAAAGCCACATTGGGGTGTGAGAAGGAAGCCAACACCTCCTCCTTTCCTGGTGAGTCTGGGGGAGTGGGAGAAGAAGAGGTCCCATTGCGGGGTACGGAACGTCTCTATATGTTGCCGATTTGTACTTGCCAAGCGCTTAGTACAGTGCTCTGTACACAGTAAGTGCTCATTAAATACATTTGAATGAATGAATGAATGAATGAATGAATGAAAGAAAGCGAGAGTAGCAGAAGAGACCGTGTCATCGGGGTTGAGCCAAGTTTCGGTAAGGCTGAGGAGGAGGTGACAGCTGGAAAAGAACAGGTCAAGGATGAACAGGAGCTTACCTATAATTGATCGGGGGTTCCATAGGCCACACTTGGCAGCAGCTGTGGAGGGAGGGAAGGGAGGAGGAAGGGTGCAAGAGGGGAGGGGGGGTTTGGATGGGAATGACCTGGTGGGAGCCTGGGCTGGGAGAGGGGAATCAGGGGTGGTGGTGAAAAAGGAGAACTGGGATGGGGTGGGGGCGGGGAGGAGGGGAGAGAAGGGGTTGGAAGGGAGGGGTTGAGGGTTGGCGCTGTTACAGAGGGACTTTGGGGAGGGGGTGGGGATTGGGGGCCGGGGAAATGGAGCGAAAGAGCTGGGTGGGAGAGGGGAAGGGGGAGGTGAGGACTGGGAAGGGCAAATGGGAGCAGGGGAATTGATAGCTCATGTTGAGGTCAGAGAGGTAAATGACATCAAAGCGAGCAGCTAACAATGAATATGCAATAGCAATAATAAAATAAGCAGATGATGACATCGCAGAGAGCAGTTAACAATTAACATGCAATAGCAACAATAAAATAGGCGGTTGGTGCCCACAGCAGCAGGTTGAACTGTCCATGGGTCAGTCAAATCAAAAAGGCTAATGGCAAGCAGAGTCCAGGGGCTCTTGGCAGAATTGTCTCTGAGGTGGTGGAAGAAGGAGTCCTGTGGATGGCAGTTCTGGAGAAGGGTGGAACAGTTCATGGGGGAGTAAACGCCTGCGAAGAGGAGTAAACAGCTAAATAACATGGGTGGGCTGAGTAGATGCAAATGCAGGTTGTTGCTAAAGTAAGACGGTTGAGAACAAGGGCCTTTATCCCCTGGGAGGTCGTGGGGAGGGGGGAATCAGTTATGTCCGGTATGGTCCTAACACAAGGAAGGAAGGAGTGGAGCCTCCCCAAAACGGTAGCTTATGGGGCGGGAGGGGGGAGGATGCAGGGGGGCACAATGTCCCACGGCCCCGGTTGACTACCTGGACAGACTAGAGGTTGCTTCGAGAGGTGAGTCAAGTGATGATGGGAGGGGGCCCTGTCCAGGGTAGTTGGATGATCAGCAGAGAGCTCAAATCTGGAGGGTCACCTGGGAGATATACAAGCGTCTGATTGGCCTCGGGGCTTGCGGGGGGGGGGGGGTCAGGGAGGGAGACATCGGTGTCCTCGGGGAAATGCAGATGTCCGGAAGGGGGACGGCCATGAGCCCGGCCGCAGGTCATTGGAGCCCGAGAGCAGGCTTCTCGGGAAGGGAGATCCCGGGCCCTCATTGCGGCAACTGGACGGGAAAGAGTCCACCGAGGGGAGGGGGACCCGCGATATAATGGCGGGCCTCTCAGGATCGGGTATCCCGGGCCCTCATGGCGGGGTCCGGGGGTGAGAGATTATCATTTCTCTTCTCCCTCTTTGTTCCATGCAAGCTAACTGCCTAATTGTACTTCCCTTTTAATCCTCTCTCCTGCATCCCCAGCCTCACAGAATCCTTAATTTTAAAGTCCCGTCCGTCAAAAATCCACCAGACTTGTCTCCCTAAAATCTCACCTCTTCTAATAAGCAACTCCGTATTAACTCCCACATTCCTTCATAACAACCCCAAACCGCTTTTACAGAAGAGGGAACCGAGGCACAGAAAAGTGAAGTGATGTGACTTGCCCAAGGTCCCACAGCAGATAAGTGGTGGAGGAGGGATTGGAATCTAAGTCTCCCAACTTACAGACCTGAGCTCTTTCCACTGGGCCAGACTGCTTGAATAACCACCCAATGTGATACATATCATAACCATAACCAAATGGTTATGCAAATTCGTTGTGGGCAGGGATTGTGCCTACCAACTCTGTCCCGTTGTACTTTCACAACTGCTTCATAAAGTACTCTGCACACACTAGGCAATCAATAAATACCATAGACGATGTAATCTCACTTACCTGCTGTAGTTTGGAGTCTTCGGTTCTCCTCTGCTTTCTCCTTTTCCTTGCCGATCGGTTGGTCTTAGGTACATCAATTCTGGCTCACTGAGGTGGAGGACCGGAAAATTACTCGGTTTTAACCACGGTGGACTCTCCCGCAGGGGCAGTACTGTTCTCTGACTGTACCGGTCTTGCCCACTGAAGAGATCCGGGGGTGGGAAGCCCTTGGGAGCGTCCCATAAATAGGGCCAGTCCTGAGTCTGCCCCAAGGAGCCACATTAAGACTCTGCATATCTCCGGCTCCGGGCCAACTGGGCTACCTGCCTGTTTCAGGCCCGGGTCTTGCCCAAAAGGGGAGGGAGCAGCGTTTCCTAGTGGTTAGAGCCCACACCTGCGAATCAGAAAGACCTGGATTCTAGTCCTGGCTCCGCCACTTGTGTGACCTTAGGCTAGCTGCTTTATTTCTCTGGACCTCTATTTGCCTCATCTGTAAAATAGGGATTAAGACCGTGAGCCCTATGTGGGATGTGAACTGTGTCCAACCAGCTTGTTTCTACCTCAGGGCTTAGTACAGTGCCTGACGCCTAGTAAGAGCTTAACAAATACCACACGTAGTAAGGCCTGTGACATTTCTGAAACCTGCAGGCTGCTCTTCTGATGTTGCCATGTCTTGCCAAAGACATCTTTTAACAATAAGAATTATTGTCCCACGTGGGGCTCACAGTCTTCATCTCCATTTTATGGATGAGGTAACTGAGGCCCAGAGAAGTTAAGTGACTTGCCCAAGGTCACACAGCAGACAGGTGGCAGAGCCGGGATTAGAACCCACATCCTCTGACTCCAAGCCCATGCTCTTAGCGTGGCCTAGGGATAGAACCCGGCCTGGGAGTCAGAAGGACCTTGGTTCTAATCCCGACTCCACCACTTGTCTTTTGTGTGACCTCGGGCAACTCACTTCCCTTCTCTGTGCCCCTGTTACCTCATCTATGAAATGGGGATTAACACTGTGAGCCCCATGTGGGATGTGGAGTGTGTCCAATCTGTTTAGCGTGTACCTACCCCAGTGCTTAGTACAGTGCCTGGCACATGGTAAGTGGTTAACAAATAACAAATACCACAGTTGTTATCTCTGGTGGGTTGACAATGAGTGGATAATGGCAGGGCGGACTCTGGGTTCATTTTGTCCCGGGTTTACTTGTCATCAGAGAAGAGAGACTGACAGGGTGGATTACTTATGCTCACACACACCATACACACCACACACACACACACACACACACACACACACACACACACACACACACACATGCACACGCACACATGCACGCACACAGAGTCACTAATCAGTCCCCGAGGGCAGAGAGCAGTGAAAATGGCTGCCTCAGCTTCAATCCATCAGTGTCTGTCCGCCATGGGGCCTTCAAGCCAGCATGAGGTGGGTGAGTAGGATAAAGCCGTCTCTCAGTCAGCGGCTTCCTCAGGCTTTCTGTAGCTTTGATCGCATTTATTCAGTGCTTACTGTGTGCAGGGCACTGTATTAAACGCTTGGGAGGGTCCAAAATAGCACTTCCAACTGTGATGGGGACCGGGGATGTTCACCTTTTTCCTTCTCCCAGGACTCCAAGGATCTTAGAAGAAGGGACCTCTCTGAGGTTTTGGAAAAATCCACTTTAATCTTGATATCTAAAAGGGAAAATGTTGCTCTCCAGATAATAGTGATGGTGGTATGTGTTAAGCACTTGCTATGTGCCAAGCACTGTACCAAGCGCTGTGGTCCCACATGGGGTTCTCAGTCTAAGTAGAAGCGAGAACAGGTACTGAAACCCTATTTTGCAAATGAGGGAATTGGAGGCACAGGATGACTTGACTAAGGTTGCTAAGCAGAAGAGCAGCAGAGTGACTTCAGAAAGTCTCTCAGATGTCAGCAAGATGGTGATTGGCTGATTTCAGCAAGGTGATGATTGGCTGGGAGGATTGGTAAAGTGACAGGGTCCCCCCCACGCCCACACCAGCCCACATTATCCTGTGCCCCCAATTCTGATCTCCACCTCAGCCCTGGTGACCATGTTGTGGGTGAAGGCAGCTAGGGGCAGAGTGACAAAGGTAAATAACAGAAAGAAAGAGGGAGGGCGAGAAAGTTGGAGGGGAATTGTATTATTATTATTATTATTATTATTAATAATAATAATAATAATAATAATAATAATAATATTTGTTAAGAGTTTCTATGTGCCGGGCACTGTTCTGAGCGTTGGGGTAGATGCAAGATAATCTCATTGGATATCGTCCCTGTTCTACATAGGGCTCACGGTCTTAATCTCTCTCGTATTTGTTCGTATTTATTACTCTATTTATTTATTTATTTTCCTTGTACATATCTATTCTATTTACTGTATTTTGCTAATATGTTTTGTTTTGTTCTCTGTCTCCCCCTTCTAGACTGTGAGCCCACTTTTGGGTAGGGACCGTCTCTGTATGTTGCCAACTTGTACTTCCCAAGCACTTAGTACAGTGCTCTGCACACAGTAAGTGCTCAATAAATATGATTGATTGATTGATTGATTGATTAATCCCCATTTTCCCCATGAGGGAACTGAGGGAACCGAGGCCCAGAGAAGCAAAGTGATTTGCCTAAAGTCACATTCTGACTTCCAAGCCCACGCCTTATCCACTAGGCCATGGTTCTTCTCTACTATTCAATCACAGTCATATTCATTGAGTGTTTACTGTGTGCAAAACACTGTACTAAGTTCTTGGAGAGTACAATGGAGACGAGTTGGTAGACACCCTCCCTGCCCACAACGAGCTTACAGTCTAGAGGGAGAGACTGACATTAAAATAAATAACGGATATGTACCTGAGTGCTTAGGGGTGAATATCAAATGTTTAAAGGGTACAGATCCAAATATAGGGTGACAGTACGGCGAGGGAGTAGGGGAAATGACGATTTAGTCAGGGAAGGCCTCTTGGAGGAAGTGTGATTTTAATAAAGCTTTGAAGATGGGGAGAGTGCTGGTGTGTTGGATATGAAAGGAGAGGGAGCTCCAGGCCAGAGGCAGGACGTAGGTAAGGGGTTGCTGGTGAGATAGATGAAATAGAGTACAGTGAGTAGGTTGGCATTAGAGGAGTGAAGTTTGCGGGCTGGGCTGTAGTAGGAAATCAGTAAGGTAAGGTAGGATGGGGCAAGGTGGTTGAGTACTTTAAAGCCAATGGCAAGAAGTTTCTGTTTGATGAGGAGGTGGATGGGAAACCACTGGCGTTTTTTGAAGAGTGGGGATACATGAACTAAAGAGTTTTGTAGAAAAATGATCCGGGCAGCAGAGTGAAGTATGGACTGAAGTGGGCAGAGACAGGAGGCTGTAGGAAGTCAGCAAAGAGCCTGATGCAGTACTCAAGGCTAGATAGGATAAGTGGTTGGATCAGCATAGTAGCTATTTGGAAGGAGAGACTTTTATTATTTATTTATTTTCAATATTCGGAGTTGCTAAGTACTATTACTGGACACAAGCAGCTTGAGTAGAGAGGAGTGGGCAGAAACTGAGAAATGGGGAAAAAGGACCACCAGGGTTTAGCAAAGTCAAAGTCAATGGTGAGGATTCAAGGTTGACAATGAGGTGGAGGGTTGGTGGGCAAGGGAGGGTGGTGGTGTCATCGATTAATCAATCAATCGTATTTATTGAGCACTTACCATGCGCAGGACACTGTACTAAGTGCCCGAGAGAGAATAACACAGCAACATAGCAGCATGGCTCATTGGAAAGAGCCCGGGCTTTGTAATCAGAGGTCATGGGTACAAATCCAGGCTCTGTCAATTGTCAGCTGTGTGACTTTGAGCAAGTCACAACTTCTCTGGGCCTCAGTTACCTCATCTCTCAAATGGGGATGAAGACTGTGAGCCCCCCGTGGGACAACCCGATCACCTTGTAACCTCTCCAGCGCCTAGAACAGTACTTTGCACATAGTAAGCGCTTAATAAATGCTATTATTATTATTATTATTATAGCAGACATATTCCTTACCCACAACAAGCTTACAGGCTGGGGAGAAGGAAATTAAAAAATAAATGACAGATATGGACATAAGTCCTGTGGGGCTGGGAGGGGATAAATTAAGGGAGCAAGTCAGAGAGAGGCAGAAAGGAGTGAGAGAAGAGGAAATGAGGGCTTAGTCATGGAAGTCCTCTTGGAGGAGATGTTCCTTTAATAAGGCTTTGAACGCTGGGGGAGAGTGATGGTTTGTCGTCTCCAGAAATGGAAAACATAGGCAGAAGAGTGGGTTTAAGAGGGAAGGTCAGAAGTTTGATTTTAGATGTTCTAAATGTGAGGTTTTTGTGGGACAGCGAAGTGGGGATTACCTGGAGACAAGAGGAGTTGGGGAACTGTAGGTTGGATGAGAACGCAGGGCTTAATGGGAAGTTTTGGGGTCCTCTGTAAAGAGGTCCTATCCCAGTTCCCCCTGCCCCTAATTTATTTTTAAAGGCACTTGTTGGGTTTTTTTTAATGGCACTTGTTAAGCGCTAGGCACTTTCCTAAACGCTGGGCTAGATAGAAATTAATCAGGTTGGACATAGTATGTTTCAATCGTATTTATTTAGGGCTTACTGTGTGCAGAGCACTGTACTAAGCGCTATGTCCCACTTGGGGCTCACGGTCTTAGTTCCCATTTTACAGATGAGGGATCTGAGGCACAGAGAAGTGAAGTGGTTTGTTCAAGTCACACAGCAGCGGGTATTAGAACCCAGGTCCTCCCATGTCCATGCTATTTCTACTAGACCAAGTTGCTCTGCGAACTTGGACATGTCATCTAACTTCTCTGTGTCTGATTCCTCAACAGCCAAATGGGGATTAAATGACTATCTTCTCTCCTACTTAGACTGTGACCTCCATGTGGGACTGGGACCATGCCTCACCTGATTAATATGGATCTACACCAGCGCTTAGAGCAGAGCCTAGCTTATGGTATGTGCTTAAAAAATACCACAGTCATCAAGTGAACTACAAGACATTAGCTGGAGGGATTGAACACAGTCAGGGAGTTGTGGCAGATCCAGTGTCACTGACCAGTGGTCATTTTCCTCCTCCACATCTTCCAAGGGGCAGACCACAGAGAGATTGCACCACAGTCGATCAGTCAATCCATCAGTTGTATTTATTGAGCTCTTACTGTGTGCAGAGCACTGTACTAAGCACTTGGGAGAGTATATGACAACAGAGTTGATAGACACGCTCCCTGCCCACAACAATCTCACAGACTAGAGGGTGAGACAGGTATTAATATAAATGAAGAAATTACAGAGCAGATTCAGCTGTAGATTTCCTGTCTCACCTTCCTCTCTCCTTCACCCCAAATTTCTTTGCAGGAGGCCTCTTCCGGTTTTGAGGAAAAATGAAGGAGAATGGACAGTATTTCCATGTCCTTCGGGACCGTGATGTTGTTTCAAATCACCATCGGGACCTTGGTGAATGACCTGGTGTTTCATAACTGCACGGTGTCCATCAGCCCCAGGTTCAGCTCCTTGGATGTGATTTTCAGCCACCTGACTTTGGCCAACACCAGGATTCTTCTCACCCTCGGAATCCTGGAGACAATGTCAGCCTGGGGATGAAGAAATTTCCTGAATTACGTCGGATGTAAATTCCTCATGTACGGTTCTTAAGAGGTCCAGGGGCTGGCCATCTGCACCACCTGTATCCTAAGCGTCTTCCAGGCCGTCACCATCAACCCTGGAACCCCCCCACCCGCGCCGGTTGGCCCGGATCAAAGCCAGGTTACCCTGGGGTGTCGTCCTCTCCTGCCTCCTGCCCTGGGTCCTCAGTCCGCTCGTAGATTTAAATATGTCAATACACATGACAGGCCCCAGGAACAGCAGCAGTGTTAAACTCGTGCTGGATCTCAAATATTGTGTAAAAGTCAGTGTCAGCACGGAAGCCACGTTGCTCATCACCATCATGTTCTCCCTCCGTGACTTGTTCTTCATGTGGCTCATGTGCGCAGCCAGTGGCTACTTGGTGTTTGCCTGTACAGACACCACCGGTGGTTCCAGCAGCTCCACGGCCCCGGATCTTCCCCTGGGATGAAGCCCGAGGTCACGGCGGCCAAGAGGGTGGTGGCCCTGGTCGCCCTCTATGTCCTCCTCTATGGGCGGCAGTCCATCATGCTGAGTGTCATACTCATCATGAAAGAAAAATCTCCTCTGTTGGTGAACTGCCAAATGGTGTTAGGGTTCACCTTTCCAGTCGTCTGCACGTTTTTGACTATTCCCTGTGATTGGAGGATAAATACCATCTAGAAAAAGGAATCACCTGGTTCCAACGTAGATTTTCCATAGATCCCAATGGAAGCTGCCTATTCTCCACTCCAATTAAGTCCTGCTCGGATACAGAGTAGAGGTATCTTGATCCCAGCAGCAGCAAGTCAAGAGAAACAGTGAGGCCTAGTGGACTGAGTATGGAAGGACCTGAGATCTAATCCTGGCTCCACCATGTGTCTGCTGTGTGACCTTGGGCAAGTCACTTCACTTCTCTGGGCCTCAGTTACCTCATCTGTTAAATGGAGATTAAGACTGGTAATCCTATGGGACTCAGTTACCTCATCTGTGAAATGGAGATTAAGACTGGAAATCCATGCGGGACAGAGACTGTGTCCAACCTGACAAGCTTGTATGTACTTGAGTGCTTAGAACGGTCCCTGGAAAATAGTAAATACTTACCACATACCATTATGAAAAAAATAATCAGGGAAGGTCCCGTGGAATTAATAGAGTTTCAGGAAGGAGTTTTGAAGATGGGAAGCCCCGTGGTCTGGTGGACATTAAGGGAGAGGGAATTCCACTCGGGGGAAAGGAGGTGAGGTAGGGGCCTGAGTAGGGGGAGTTGGGAACAAGGCACAGTGAGATGGTGAGCTTGGGAGGAATGGAGAATGCAGATGTAGGGGAAAACAATGCATATCAATCGATCAATCATATTTATTGAGTGCTTACTATGTGAAGAACCTGGTACTCAGCGCTTGGGAGAGTACGACATAACAATGGAACAGGGGTGGTAGCCACATTCCCTGACCGTGATGAGTTTAGAGTGCAGTCTAGAGGGGAATGTCTAAGTTGGATTGTTGCAGATTTCAGATGGTCCCACGCTCTGGCATGGGATGAAGCTCCAAACCTCAGAGCTTAACCAGAACGCTGTTATTAAACTATCTATTATATTAATGATTTGTACATAGCTATATATATGCCAATTGTCAGCTGTGTGACCTTGGGCAAGTCACTTAACTTCTCTGTGCCGCAGTTATCTCATCTGTAAAATGGGGATTATGACTGTGAGCCCCACGTGGGACAACCTGATCACCTTGTACCCTCCCCAGGGCTTAGAACAATGTTTTGCACATAGTAAGCGCTTAACAAATGCCATTATTATTATTATTATCTATAATTCTATTTATATATTTTGTTGGTATTGACGCCTGTCTACTTGTTTTGTTTTGTTGTCTGTCTCCCCCTTCTAGACTGTGAGCCCACAGTTGGGTAGGGATTGTCTCTATCTTGCCGAATTGTACTTTCCAAGCGTTTAGTCCCTTGCTATACTCAGAGTAAGCGCTCAATACATATGAATGAATGAATCAATGAATGGATCACAGAAAGGGAATGATCATTAGTCCGTTGATGTTGTCATAGGAAGGAGTCCCAGAGTGGGAACCGCATGGGAATGGGCAGTCATTTAGGTTGTGGGGACCGGGACAACAGGCAGCCCACGATTCTGGCCTTCTGAGATCCCCGGACAGTCAGCAGTCTCAGCGTAGCCCAGAGCCCGTGCTTCCAAGGGGAATCCCCCAGGAAATAACCCAGCTGTCATCTGAGGAGACAGCGCAGGCAGCTGGAGAACCGAGAGAGGGAGGGAGGATCCCGAGAGCTCTCACCCCTCGCCCAGACCTTCCTGTCACTGCCACCAGCGTCCAGGACAGACGAGATGGAGTGAGCCTCTCTTTCAGCAGAGGTCGGTGCTCCCCAGTCCAGGACAGGCCCGGTGACTCCGGAGAGGAACAGGGGAAAGGTGAGGGAAATTTCAGTAGGGAACCGGGATGACCAGGGTCAGAGTCACAATTTCGCTAAACTAAAAGCAGTGTTGCTTAGTGGAAAGATCATGGACCCGGGAGTCTAGAGGACCTGAGTTCTAATCCCAATTCTGACATCTATCTGGTGTGTAATATTGGGCAAATCACTTCTCTTCTTTGTGTCTCAGTTACCTCATCCATAAAACGGGGATTAAGTTTGTGAGTCCCGTGTGGGACAGGGACTGTATCCAACCCGATTTGCTTGTATCCCCCGCAGTGCTTAGTACGTGCTCAGCACATAGTAAACCCTTAACCTTAAAAACTCCTGAGTAAGAGCTTGTCGATAGACTCAATTTTGCCATAATCCTTGTTTTTGCTGGAACATGTCTTGTCTAGGAAGCCGTCTGAGAATTTGCAAACTTTCATTCTACACTAGGAGCCTGCAAGGATGCAGTGTGCTGTGTTCCAGGATGAATTGGCTAGTGCAGGTAGTGTCTGACAGAGTGAATTGCACAGTCCCAGCCTTCCCTAAACACATAGTGTTGTGATTACACAACCCCTGCGTTCTAGATTTTATAATCCCAAATGATGATGATGATGATGATGATGTTCGCATTTGTTGAGCGCTTGCTAATGTGCCAAACACTGTTTTAAGCGCTGGAGTTGATACACGGTAATCAGATTGTCCCACCTGGGGCTCACAGTCGTCATCCCCATTTTACAGATGAAGGAACTGAGGCACAGAGAAGTTAAGTGACTTGCCCAAGGTCACAGAACTGACAAGTGGCGGAGCCAGGATTAGAACCCACAACCTCTGACTCCGAAGCCCGTGCTCTTTCCACTAAGCCACAGAACATATTAGGCACTTATTTTGTGCAGAACACTGGACACAACCTTAGCTGATGTTTCAGAATAAAGTAGATGTCATCAACGTTTCCGCTTTCTGTTTTGTCCTGAAATAAGACAGGAGGCAGGACAAATTGACCAGGTGAGGTTCCTCTTCTAGACAGCAAGTTCACTGTGGGCAGGAAACGTGTCTGCCAACTCTGTTGTAGTGGACTATCCCAAGTGCTTAGAACAGTGCTCTGCACACAGTAAGTGCTCAATAAATACCATTGATTGATTAATGGATTGATTGAGGTTCATCCCCGAACAAGGACATTATCTTGTCGGGTGAATTTCTCCAAGAATATTTTAATCCCTGTCTGAAATCAAGTCCTAATATGACGCCCAAGGACATCTTGCAGGACATGCCGAACGTCTCCAAGGTGAAGGAGGTCCTTCTGATGGGATTCTTGGAGATCCAGGAGCTGCAACTGGTCCATGCCACGCTGTTCCTCCTGGTCTACCTGGCGGCCCTGAAGGGGAATCTCCTCATCGTTGCTGTCACCGCCCTCGACCAGAGCCTCCATATGCCCATGTACTTCATCCCTAGGAACCTGTCCCTCATCGATATCTGCTACATGTCCGTCACCATCTCCAAATCGATCTACAACTGCCGGACCGACCATAGATCCCTCTCTATCCTGGGCTGTGTCACACAAGTCTTCTTGGCGGTTTTCCTTGCAGCTGTAGAATATTTTGTCTTCACTGTGATGTCCTATGACTGCTAATCCGCCATCTGCCTCCCCCTGAACTACGAGGTCGTAATGAATAGAATGGCCTGTGGAAAGATGGAGGCTGCCTCGTGGCTCATTACGGGCTTGTTTGGGATCTTGTTATCTGCTTTGACCTTTTCCCTGTACTTCTGCAGGTCCAACATCTTCCAGCAGTTTGTCTGTGACATCCCCTCTCTGCTGACGATCACCTGCTCCAAGGGCCATGTATCCATCGATGTGAGCATCACTGCCGCGTTAGCGTTAGGTGTCGTCTGCTTCATTCTCATCGTCATCTCATACACGCGCATCTTCTAGGACGTGCTGAGGATGCCGGCCACCGGGGGCCAGGCCAAAGCCTTCTCCACCTGCCTGCCTCACCTCGGCGTCGTCACTCATTTTGTCATGTCTTATTTCTGTGCTTATTTGAAGCCACCCTCAGATTCCCCCTCACTACTGGACCTGCTTGGTGCTCATGTTCTACACGGTGGTGCCCCCCTCCCTGAACACCTCATCTACAACCTGAGGAACCGAGACTTGAAGGCCTCCATGGGCAGAGTCCTAAAAGGGTAACCCTCCCAGTCTATGCTCTGGGACAAAATGTCTCCTTCCTTGTGCAAATAATCTCACACCACCGTTTAACCGAGAAATTGCACTTGGACCTAGCCATATTCTTAGCTGTCCTTCTGCCTTCTGGGTTCACAGAAAATGCTGGATGTAGATGTATTGTCAAAGTCTGGGAGGGAGTCAGCTAAGATTGAAGTATGACTGACAATCCAGTTTTGGAGAGGCATCGTGTCCTAAAGGAAGGGGAGTCCCTTTAGACTGTACAGTAGGCACGGGATTTGTTTAACAACTCTGTTAAAGCGAACTCTCCCAAGTGTTTAATACAGTAAATCGTCCTTTGAGGTAGTTCTAATCCCTGCTCTGCCACTTGTCTTCTGTGTGACCTTGGTTGAGCCACTTAACTTCTCCATGCCTCAAATACCTCAATGGAGATTAAAATGGGGATTAAGACTGTGAACCTCCGGTGGAACAACCCTATTACCTTGTATCTACCCCAGTGCTTTAAACAGTGCTTGGCACATAGCAAATGCTTAACAAATACCATTTTTTTTAATGTTATCATGGCCTAAAGGAATGGGAATCTCTCTAGACTGTAAGCTTATTGTGGGTAGGGAACGTGTCTACCAACTCTGTTATACTGAATTTTTCCAAGTGCTTAGTACAGTGCTGGGCCCAGAGCAAGTGCTCAATAAATAGAATTGATTGATTGATTGAGACTTGAACTCTGATGCCAGCTCTGCTACTGGCTTGCTTTGCGACCTAGAGGCAGTGACTTAACATACCCAGGATATCTCTTCTTCTTACTCTCTGAACCTCTGTGGGACAGGAAGTGTGTCTGAACCGATTCTTTTGTTTGTACTCCAGCACGTGGAACACTTTAGGCACTCAACCTTTTAATATTTACGATAATAATATCATTATTAGTAATGACTATGAAAATATAATGATATGCTCTTTAGTATGACTCTGGGGGTGGGAATGAAAATTTGAAAATGGGAAGAGGTATGGGAGAAGGGAAGAAAGGATAACTGCAGATTTATCTGTCTTGTCAAATCCAACCTCTCTAATCAATCCATCATTCCTTTCTTCCATCCATCTATCCTTTCAACCATTCATCTATTCCTCCCTCCCTCCGTCCCTCCCTCTCTCCATCCATTCATCCATAGCACAGGCTTGGGGGTCAGAAGTCGCAGGTTCTAATCCCGGTTCTGCTACTTGTCTGCCATGTGACCTTGGGCAAGTCACTTCACATCTCTGTGTCTCAGTTACCTCATCTGTAAAATGGGGATTGAGACTGTGAGCCCCACATGGGACAGGGACTGTGTCCAATCCTGATTACCTTGTATCTACTCCAGCACTTCTAACACTGCTTGGCACGTAGGAAGCACTTAACAAAGACCATAATTATTACTCATTATTATCAATGACATTTATTGACCACATCTTGTGTGCAAAGCACTGTAAAAGCTCTCAAGAGAGTTGAAAAGAGATATAATTGCATTGTTCCTTCTCTCCAGGAGATTATGATCTAATGGGGGAAATAGACACAGAATAACTTACAAAGAGGAGGAAGGAGAGAAGGGAAAGATGAGAAAGTGGATGAACGTTTGATTCAAGAGTAGAGTTTATATAGTCAGTAAGAACAGAACTTCAACGGATTTGCAGTTAGGATAAGTCAGAAGAAGCAGTGTGTCCAGTGGGTAGAGCTCGGTCCTTGGATTCACATGCATATGGGTTCTTATCCCGGTTCCACCATATATCTGCTGTATGACCTTGGGCAGGGTCGCTTAACGTCTCCATGCCTCAATTCCCTCATGTGTAAAATGAGGAATGAGATGTGAGCCCCACAGGGAACAGGGACTCTGTCCAATCCGATTAGGTTGTATCTACTCCAGCACTTAGTATAGTGCCTGATATATGGTAAGCGCTTCACAAAGGCTAGAAGAAAGTTACAATGGCTGACTGACCGACAGATTGAGTGTCCCAAGTTGTGAATTAGACAAAGGTGAAACCATTCACAGTGACTAAAGACTGTCGTTGGAAACAGGAACCATTGGGAAGCTGGGATGCACAAGTAACTGTTTCCACGGGAACCCCGAGGACCAGCACCATCACTGATGCTGCAGGGACCGGGCCCTTGTCTCCCAGGAACCTCACAAACCACGTGACCAGAGGGTGATTGGCTTGTTCAGGCCATGAAGTCCCTCGGCAGGGCCCTGAGCCATCCTCCAGGGATCCCCCTCAGAGAAGCTCCTGCTTTATCTACAGAGATGAGGGCTGTGCTTCTCGGGGTCTGAAGGAGAGCCGAGAGGGACCAAGGGCTCCTCTCTGTTCCTTCTTGGATGACAGAACACATGGGTCTGAGAGGAAAGAGGGGACCAGCCCAGTCCTGCAGAGGTCATCTACCCCCAGCCCCACACTGCCCCAGTGAGGGTGACAACGGGTGAGTGGGATGGAAAGGCAGGGGGGAACGAGGATGAGGATGGAAGAGATGGACTCAGTCTGGGACCTACGTTTGGGTTCGGATCAGGGCCACGTCCCCCATAGGGGCAGTCGTGCTAAGAGATGCTTTCCAGTTCAGTAGCCCCCAATCATCACACACATCTCTCCCTTCCTCCTCATACCTCGCTACTCTGCCATCTACCCACTAAGACACGGTGCTCCAGCACAGCATCAGTCAGCACCGTGGACAGTCCTTCAGTGGGTCCCAGAATCCCTCGCAGAGGGTAAATGACAGACAGGGCTGAGAGAGTGTGGCCAGCTTTGGACAGCCACCGACACTATGTGCAATTTCTCCCTGTAAGAGTACTTCCTCAGTGTTGCGAGAAGACAAATAGTGGAAAAGGTTGTAATCGCTGCCCTCATGGCTTTCCACCCTACTGGGCTACGTTGACACAGTTTAATTTGCTATCAATCTATTCATCTTGAATCATATTCATTGAGTTCTTATTGTGTGCACTAAGCGTTTGGAGAGTAATAATAATTATAGTAGTACTTGTTAAGCTTTAAATATATCCCAAGCACTGTCCTGAGCGCTGAGGTAGATACAAGTTAAGCACGTTGGATACACTCCTTGTTCCACATGGGGCTCACAGTCTTAACCCCCGTTTTCAGATGAGGTAACTAAGTCTCAGAGAAGGTAAATGACTTGCCCATGATCACACAGTAGACATGCGGCAGAGCCGGAATTAGAAGCCAGGTCCTTCTGACTCTTGACTCCCAAGCCCGTACCCTATCCACTTTATAACACCATAGCAGACACATTCCCTGCTCCTACTGGAAAGAAAAAAGAATGGAAAGGTGAATATGCAATTATTGCATGTCATTTTACAGATGAGGAAACTGAGCCCCAGAGAAGTGAAGCAACTTGCCCAAGGTCCCGCAACAGCAAAGGGACAGCATTAGAACCCAAGTCATCGGACTCTCACTAAGCTATGCTTGGGAGAGTATAATAGAACAGAGCTAGTAGATGTGTATGCTGCCCTCAAGGAGCTCACAGTCAAGTAGAGAACTCCTGGGCCCATACTTTTTCCACTAAATGAGGATTGAAATGAGTTGATTCGCACTTGAGTTAGGTGAAGTGTGTATAGAAGACTGGGAAATGAATCGGAGTAGCTGGTTGTAAGAGGGGGGGATTTTAGCAGAGCTCAGAATTTGGAAAGAACTGTGCACTCTCTGATTTTGAGTGAATAAGAGAGGGAGTTCCAGGCAAAGATGGAAATGGGAGAGTCAATCGTGAGTAACAACTAGAAAGTTGCTGTGAGAGCAGGGTAGACGCGTTGAACAATGGAAAGGTGGTGTGGTGCAGTAATAGGGCTGAAAGCCTTCAAGCCGATTAAGAGTTTTTGTTGCTTGCGAAAAGACACAACTTTTCAAGAGAAGAAGTTGAGGAGAGGAGAGATGTAGGTTGAGCGATGCTTTAGGAAAGGACTGGATGAATGATGAGGTATGCTTGTGTTTGGGTGAATCCATGTGTGAATGCAGATATGTAGGCAAATGGAATCAGTTTGAAGTATACTTTTTTGTTGTTGTTATTTGTTTTATGGTACCATTAAGTGCTTACTATGTGTCAGGTACTGTAGTAAGCACTGGGGTGGATACAAGCTAATCAGGTTGGACATAGTCCATGCCCCATAGGGTGTTCACAGTTGTAATCCCCATTTTTCAGATGAGGTTACCAAGGCACAGAGAAGGTAAGTGACTGGCCCCAGGTCACACAGCAGACAAGGAGGGGAGACAGGATTAGAATCATGGTCCTTCTTTCTACCAGGCTCATTCTCTCTCCACTGAATGGATGAATTTATGTAAAAAGACACTTCTTGGTTGACTCTAAAACCACCGAAAAAATGTCATGAGTCATGTTCATATCTCTATGTTCTCTGACCTCTCCTATCCACTTTTCATTTTAGTTTCTGCTCAACCAAAAATAATACTCTTGATATTTATTATGTGCTTACTACGTTACAACCGAAGTATTAAGTTCTGGGGGAGATTCAGGACAATCTGGTAGAACACAGTTCGTGTCCCACAAGGGATTCGCAGACTAAATAGGAGGACAAACACGTATCAAATCTTCATTTTACTATTGAGAAAACTGAGGCATAGAGAAATTAAGTCACTTTCCCGTGGCTATGCAGCCGAAGAGTTGTAGAGTTGGGATTAGAACCCAGATCCTTTGACTCCCAGCAAGTGTCCAGTCAATTCCTTCACTCATCCCATCAATTGACTCTTATTTTAGCTCTTCCCTCTTAACATGCAGAAAGCCAATGCTGCCTCCCAGAAATGTCCAACGTCTCCATAGTAATGGGATTCCTCTTGCTGGGATTCTCGGAGGTCCGGGAGCTGCAGCTGATTCCCCCTGGTCTACCTGGAGGCCCTGACTGGGAATCTCCTCATCGTCGCCGTCACCCCACTCGACCGGCATCTCCACACCCTCATGCACTTCTTCCTCAAGGATCTGTCCGTCTTCGACCTCTGCCTCATTTCGAACACTGTTCTCCAGTCCATCTACAACTCCCTGTCCGACCATAGATCCATTTCCTTCCTGGGCTGTGCCACGCAGGTCTTCTAGGGGGTTCTGTTTGCTGGTCAGAGGTGTTCCTCCTCACAGTGATGTCCTATGATCGCTTTGCAGCCATCTGCCTCCCACTGCGCTACTATGCCCTCATTCATTCAATCAATCATATTTATTGAGCGCTTACTGTGTGCAGAGCACTGTACTAAGCGCTTGACGAAGGGACTTGTGGGAAGATGGCCGTGACCTCATGGCTTGGTGAGGGGCTGTTTGCAGTGATGTCATCCTCTGGAACGTTCTCCCTATCCTTCTGCGGGTCCTTCCTGATCCGACAGTTCTTCTGTGATATCGCCTCTGTGGTCCGACTCTCCTGCTCTGAAGCGTACCTCATCATTGATGTGATCATAGTCACCAGGGCCTCTGGGTGTCTTCTGCTTGGCCTCCATCATAATGTTATATGCGTCCATCTTCCGGGCCGTGCTGAGGATGTCGGCCACTGAGGGCCGGGCCAAAGCCTTCTCCATCTGCCTGCCTCACCTGGCTGTCATGACCATGTTTTTCACCACAGCTGCATTCGGTAACTTACATCCACCTTAAGACTCTTTCTCAGGGCTGGACGTTTTGGCATCTGTGTTCCTTATCTACAGGCTGAGGAACAGGGACGTGAAGATGGTTCTGGGGAGGGTCCTGGTCGAAGCGCTTAGTACAGTGCTCTGCACACAGTAAGCACTCAATAAATACGGTTGAATGAATGAGTCTTTTCTCCAGAGATAGAAAATTTCACTTCACGCTCTGACCCTGTTGTCTCTCTACCCAAGGATTGACTGTAGACAGACATGAGTGGCCTGCAAAGATCTGAGATATTTGCCGTTAGAGACTTTTCCTGGTTGCACACTGCCTATTATCAATGGCTTTGACTAGTTTGGTAGAACTAGAGTTTTTATTCACCTGTTCCTGACTGGTATTTAAATCCTGGTCTCTAGACTGAGAGCTCATTATGGATAGGGAAAGCATCTACCAATTCTGCTGCATTGTCCTCTCCCAAGCACTTAGTACAGTGCTCTACATACAGTAAGCACTCAATGAATACTGTGGATTGATTGAATGTGGGCAGGGAACATGTCTACCAACTCCATTGTATTCTCACAGACACTTTAGTTCATTCAATCGTATTTATTGAGTGCTTACTGTGTGCAGAGCACTGTACTAAGCACTTGGAATTTACAATTCAGCAACTAATAGAGATAATCCCTGCCCACAATAGACTCACAGTCTAGAAGGGAGGAGACAGACATCAAAACAAATAAACAGTTCAGTGCTCTGCACACAATAAGCGCTCAATAAATACCATTGATTTATTGTTTGATTGTGGGCAGGAAAGTTGTCTGCCAACCATGTTGTATTGTATTCTCTCAAGGGCTTAGTACAGTGTTTTGTATTGATTATGGTTATCTTCTGATTTAAGACGGGTTAGGGATAAGGAGGAAGTCATAATTAAGTGTTAGCCTAGGGGAGGCATAAGACCGGTAATGACACATTCCCTGCCGACAAAGAACTTAGACTCTGATCAATCCATCAATCAATGGTATATATTGAGCCTGACTGGGTGCAGAGCACTGTCCTAAGCGCTTTGAAGAATACAATAGAGCAGAGCTGGTAGGCATGCTCCCAGCTCGTAAGCTTACAAGTCAAAAGGGGGAGACAGACATCAATAAAAAACAAAGGAAAGGGGAGTGTGGGGAGATGCCCCCCAAGTCAGCTGGGATTGCCAACCAGAGGGCGGCTCTGAGTTCTTTATATTTGATGACGATGAGCCAAAGACCAAGAACCGACACAGAGTGATCACTTCTGCCTTTTTATTGGGTGTACTCACATAGCTGTAGCGCAGCAAGCAAGCGAAGGAGGGGGTCCGAGTCCTAATCAGCTGGACAGGCTCTGCAGGACTCAGTCTAAACGCCTACAACTAAAAATAGCAGCAATGCCTCTTATATACGAAGCCCATTCGTATCGGTCAGCCCTCCCCGCATTCCCAGGATGTCTATCTGATTGGGATAGTTCCCATTCAGCAACCTTGTAGTATAGCAGTTCTGTGTCTTTGCTGTGGGTTGCTCAGGCGGAGGGAGGGGTTGATTTCACAGATAGGGTACTCTTCCCACACTCCACCCCTTCAGCCCCTCCATACGCCTAGAGCAATCTGGAGCTGGGGACCTTAAATAGTCTTGGCGGGAGGAGGAGCACGCTGTGGGTTGCTCAGGCGGTGGGAGGGGGTGAATTCACGAATAGGTGAATTCCCACACTCCACCCCTTCGCCCACTCTGTACACCTAGAGCAATCTGGAGCTGGGGACCACAATAGTCTTGGTGGAGGGCCTTTGTGAGTAACAGCATCCTAGCACCAAAGCTGCGCAGAGCACGACTTACCCTAGCACGATCCACGGGTCCAATGTCCCATTCCTACCCTCCCACACCCCCACAGCCATGAGAACCACCTACAGTCTGTCACCATCTTTTGGTTCAGTGTTCCTATTTTCAGTCCAGCTTTGGTTAGGTGGAGCACGGTGCGGTTCTAGTCTTGCTGTGCGTCCACCAGGGCTTGTAGTATCACTTTCGTGGCTTCCTCCACTTGCTCCGTCCAAGCTACTGAGTCCACTAGATCAGTCGGAATGACCCACAGGAGGGTGTGGTGTTCATGTCACTCCCAACCGGAGAGGCCGATATGATTACCAATGTGCAAACCTACTAAAGGCATATTACTACAAACAAGCGTTAAATTAGCACAGGCAGCACTAACATTATAATTAAAAGTGATCATGATCATGTTTATATGTACTCCATACGTTCAACAAAATTTCCATTACCCAAACACCAGTAGTCTCCCTCCTCCACCCCGGTGATGGAAATCGGCCAACAGTTCTGTACACCCTCACGACCCCTGGGGCCCTGTGAGCAGAACCAATCTCCCTTCACTTGGGTACATCCAGAAGGGGAGAAGGGTTCCCATTGATATCTAGACCCATTCCATCATCCCCACCTCTCTCCCAGGGGGACCACCTGCTTGCCATCCTGCACTACCCTTAATTCACTAGGGCCGTGGCTCGCAGGGGCAGGTGGCCCACCGGGTGGCGTACACTCATCTTACAGCAATGGGTGGTATACCCACCGTATAGTAACTGAACGTCCGATCAAGAGACAGAGGCTGGATGCAGACAAGCCAGGCTGGGGGGACACTGTGCTTGGGTTACTTCTTCCATTAGGGTGGTGAAATATGGTAGCAGTCCTAACTGAGTCTGGATGCAGGTATCCGACCAGGTGATGTTTCAGGCCCAACAGGCCAACTCGACCTGTGAGCATGCCCGCCCATGTCTTCAGAGCACCATCTGACAGTACCATTCTTCTCCACCCCAAAGCGTCCTGCAACTTTCCAGTGCTAATTAGCTGCTGGATCTGGCTTTCATATTGGAGGTCTCGGCCTCGGGCATCCCGCAGGCCTTGTATGCCTGCTTGGTACCATACTCCCAGCATGCTGTCGACCCACCCAGTGATGTCTCTCTTCCGTCGTCTGGGCGCCCTTGTTGACGACCAGTTCCTTACCCACTAGGCCCATTGTCGCCGGAGCTGGTCCAGGGCAGTGGAGCATTTCGGGTGATGGGTATCTACCCACCATGGTTCCAACGACCGGGAGATTGCCTCGGTAGTCCATCGAGTGTGGGTGAACAGGCGAGCTCCTCCCAGGGTGGCTTCCCATAGGCATGCGGCCCTGGTCCCTGGGTATCCATTGTCCATGACGTCCAGTATTACTTCGAAAACCAGCAGGAGGGTGCCCGAGTTCCAGAAACCATCTTTGGCATTTTCCCAGCCCTGTGCGGAGGCGTTCAGCCAATAATCATACTTGTGCCATGGAGGGGTGATCCAGGAGGGGCATCTCCCAGGCAGTGTGATGTGTGCTGCTAATGCTCCCTGATCCTCATACCTGGCCGGTTTCTCGGTTATCGGGTTGAAGTGCAGCCAGGCCATTTTCGTGCCCGTGTCATCAGTTATCTGCCCTCCGTGGTGACATTGGTGACATTTTCTTTGCCATCGTGACGCTCACACTCAAATCATAAGAAGTATCCAGCATGTTGTAGGGCACCTGCACAGTGGTGTTGAACACCGTCACAGTCTCCCACATCCCATTGCATTCTCTGGCTGTGATTACAGTGTCAGGCAACCGTTGTCCTTTAGGGGTGATGTCCCACCACACGTAGGTTCTGCAGATCAACAGTGCTGTAGTGGTGGTGTCACCTTCCAGCCGAGTAAGGGCCACAGAATGTCAAGTTGTGCAGCCCACTCCTTGACCTTTTGCTCTGTAAAGTTTGTCCCCGATCAGAATCTATGTAGACCAGCAAGACATATCCAGCCCCCATCACCTGAAGCCTGCTCTGCACAAAGTAAGCGCTCAATAAATACGACTGAATGAATGAAGCCCTTGTATAGTAGCAACTTGCATGGCTGCTGCCACCGAATAGGTGAATGCCACTCCCGTATGAGTATCCACCACGGTGAGCACGTATCTCTTTCCCTGGCTTAGGGGCAGGGGTCCTGTGTTGACCATAGGGATGCGAATTATTTTGTGTACAATGTTTACAATCTCATAAGAATTTGCGTACCTCCCTGCGGGTTCCTTCCCACCCCGGTCCCTGAAGGGCTCGAAATGTGGCATCCACCCCGCTATGAGCTAGTGCCTCATGTACACCCTGGATGGCGTTGGTGGGCCGTGCCTCCCAAACATGTGCGAGCGCGTCTGCCTCCTCATTCCTGGGGATTCCCCGATGAGCTGGCACATGGTACAGGGTGAGTGGGGCCTCCCATACTATTAATATTCGGGTAATATCACACCGCAACTCTTTTCCCATACCTTGCCCCATGCTTCCTTTGACCCCTTGGCTTCCCACACCCCCAACCATGTGGTTAAGCTGTTTATATGGCCCATGAGTAGGTTGCCAAGGCAATTACATCAGGGTGCGTGGATAGGAGCATCCATACCACCCTGTGTTAAGCCCATTGGCTGGACTGATGGAACGCTTCTTCCCAGAGGATGGTATCCATGGGGGAGGGGGTGGACTGCAACTGCAGCCCATGTAGTCGAATTCCCTTTCGCTGACCTGTCAGTGTACCATGTGCCAGTTGGTGGCTCCCCCCCTTCTTTTCCACAGGCCAGTTCTCACAAATTGGTACCGAGGGATTCGAGGGAGTGGGTCCCGGGGCCTCAAATGTCACCACCCCCAATATACACTCGGGTACCACCATGATGAGTACCTAAAAGGTGTCGGGGCACATCCAGCCCACTCCCAATCAGAGGGTGGCACTCACGGCAGAGGTGCTGTGCCCCCCAAACCCTTTGATCTACATACGGGGATCCGTGAATTTGCTGGCATCCCCGTGTAAAGGAGTGACTTCTGCACCAGTGTCTACTAAGGTGAGTAGAATATTCCGGGGACCCCGGTAAATGGGCAGGGTAACGTATGGCCTCCGATTCCCTCTGATTGACCTGACCTTAAGGGAGGGGCCTTGGCCCCTTCCCTACAGCTGCTCTCTCCATTCACTCAGGTCCGTGTACAGCGGTGCAGAAGGCACTACGTGGGGTTGAGTGAGTGGGCCCCCTTTTGTGCAATCGTTGACGTCTTCGGGTGCTTTAGTTGTGGGTCTTCCTTCCCCTGTGGTATACTTCTGATTCTTGGGTAATTTCTGCCACAGGGAGAACTGCATGCTGTTTGGCTGCTTGTCTATCTTTTCTCGTTTGGTCTCAGCTGCTATTAAAGCCCTCCCTATTTGGGATCGGGATACCTTCTGTAATGCTCCTTCCAGAGCGATAGTTTTGGCCGGGGCCACCCCTCGATTCCTCCTAGGCTTTGTAGTTAGCCCCTTCAGGGCGACCCCGTTCTTGACAGCTTCTTCGGTGGTCTTATTTGCCGTTGGTAGGAGTCCCACATAAATCTCTTTCGACTCCTGGTCGTGGGCCTTACTTTCACTTTCCAGGCATATATTCGTTTCATGTTGAAATGTCTCCAGCAGAAGCCACCCCTCGTTCGCTACGGCTTTTCTCTATGATTTCGACATCTTGTGGATGTCCAGGGTACATAGAGCGTCCTCTATGCCCTTCGGGGTCTTCACTAGAGCACCCTATTCCCGGAGGTGGGGGACAGCCATTTCAAGCACTTCAGCTACACCCGTCCACACCCCCGAGTTCCACCCCAGGATCTGAGATTCCGGGAGTCTCGCCTTTTCTTTACCCATGTCTGAGGTTGGGGGAGTTGCCACCCAATCCTGCAGACTAAGTCATTTGTGGGGAGATGCCCCCCAGGTCAGCTGGGGTCCCTACCAGAGGGCGGGTCCGGGTTCTTTAGATTGGGCGACAATGAGCCAAAGACCAGACATCGAGCCCGAGTGATCAGTTCTACCTCTTTATTGGGTGTACTCACATAGCTGCAGCATAGCAAGCAAGCCAAGGAGGAAGTTCTTGTATTAATCAGCAGGGAAGGCTCTGCAGGGCTCGGTCTAAATGCCTACAACTAACGATTGCAGCAATTCCTCTTATATACTCTACTTATCATGCGTTTGTGTGCGAAGCCCCTTCATACCGGTTAGCCCTCCCCATGTTCCCAGGACGTCTACCTGATTGGGACTGTTTCCGTTCCTCAACCTTGTAGTGTAGTAGTTTCCGTGTCCTTGTTATGGGTTGCTCAGGCGGTGTGAGGGGGTGAATTTACAGGTAGGAAACTCGTACCACACTCCACCCCTTCACCCCTTATATTCGCCTAGAGCAATCTGGGGCTGGGAACCCCAGTAGTCTTGGTGGAGGGCCAGCGATGTGGGTTGCTCAGGCGGAGGGAGGGGGTGAATTCACAGATAGGGCATTCTTCCCAAAGTCACCTTTACCAAGCTGTGGTCCACAACGAGGCCAGGGGTTTCTCACTTGCACATGGCCTTGGGCAACCATCAGTCTAGTGTTTCTGTCACCCTCAACAAGCAGTCAGCCACCACTAGCTCAAAGGTTCTTTCACTTTCACTGGATTTTGGGCCAGCACCAGTCACGGTGTTCTGTAACCCTCATCAGTCTGTGAGCCACCACCATTCCAGGGGTTCTGTCACCTTTACTAGGCTATGGCCCCTACAAGGCTAGGGATTCAATCACTTTCACCAAGCTGTGAACCAACACCAGGTTAGTGGTTTTAACTCCTTCACGAGTCTACGGGCTAACACCGGTGAATTAATCAATCAGTCATATTTACTGTGTGCAGAGCAGTTTACTAAGTACAATACAACAGAACTGGCTGATACATTCCATGCCCACAAGAAGCTAACAATCTTGGGGGAGAGAGACAAACATTAATTTAAATAAATACATTACAGATATGGACATAAGTGTTTTATGGCTGATGGAGGGGTGAATAAAGTGTGAATATCCAAGTGCAAAGGTGATGCAGAAGGAGGTGGGAGAAGAAGAAATGAGGGCTTAGACAGGTAAAGCCAATTGCAATAGATTCCCTTTTAATAAGACTTTGAAAGTCAGGAGAGTGATCATGTTTAATGTGTAGAGAGGGTTTTCCAGGCTACAGACAGTATATGGGCAAGAAGTTGTCAGTTGGACAGAAGACATCGAGGCATAGTGAGTAGGTTGGCAAAAGTGGAACAAAGTGTGCAGGCTGGGTGTTAGTAGGAGAGCAGTTGTGTGGTTCTGTCACCCTCACCAGGCTGTGAGCTACTACTAGTTCAGGTCTTCTGTCACCTATAAGAGCCTATGGGCAACCAACAGACCAGGTGTTCTGTTACAATTGCTAGGCTGTGGGCCACCACCAGTGCATCATCATCATCATCATCAATCGTATTTATTGAGCGCTTACTATGTGCAGAGCACTGTAGTAAGCGCTTGGGAAGTACAAATTGGCAACATATAGAGACAGTCCCTACCCAACAGTGGGCTCACAGTCTAAAAGGGGGAGACGGAGAACAAAACCAAACATACTAACAAAATAAAATAAATAGAATAGATATGTACAAATAAAATAAATAAATAAATATAGAGAGTAATAAATATGTACAAACATATATACATATATACAGGTGCTGTGGGGAAGGGAAGGAAGTAAGATGGGGGGGATGGAGAGAGGGACGAGGGGAAGAGGAAGGAAGGGGCTCAGTCTGGGAAGGCCTCCTGGAGAAGGTGAGCTCTCAGCAGGGCCTTGAAGGGAGGAAGAGAGCTAGCTTGACGGATGGGCAGAGGGAGGGCATTCCAGGCCCAGGGGATGACGTGGGCCGGGGGTCGATGGCGGGACAGGCGAGAGAGAGGTACGGTGAGGAGATTAGCGGCGGAGGAGCGGAGGGTGCGGGCTGGGCTGTAGAAGGAGAGAAGGGAGGTGAGGTAGGAGGGGGCGAGGTGATGGAGAGCCTTGAAGCCCAGGGTGAGGAGTTTCTGCCTGATGCGCAGATTGATTGGTAGCCACTGGAGATTTTTGAGGAGGGGAGTAATATGCCCAGAGCGTTTCTGGACAAAGATAATCCGGGCAGCAGCATGGAGTATGGATTGAAGTGGAGAGAGACACGAGGATGGGAGATCAGAGAGAAGGCTGATGCAGTAGTCCAGACGGGATAGGATGAGAGCTTGAATGAGCACTGTCACCTTCACCAGGTTGTGTGCCACTACCAATCCAGTGGTTCTTTCATAGAAAGCAGGAGAGTTTATCGTGGCAGGAGAGTTTGTATACGTTAATGAAGCTTAGAGCTATGCCATTGAGAGATACTCTCTTCAGGATCACCCATAATGGAGAAAGCTACCACTCCCGGTGAGGTGTAGTATAGAAAAGAGCACACACAGCAGTTTACTCCAAGTCAGGCAACTCTAAACCCACTCCCTCCCGGGAGAACTCATCCCACGACCACCAGTCCGGACACAGGGAGAACTGAAGACTGAGTGGTCTACATACTGAGTGCAGGCCACTTACATGGGCGGAATTTTTAAAAAATCTCGTTTACATAAGCCCACTCCAGTTTACATAGGCAGCTCCTCTTGGCCCTTCCGACGATGCTCCGACAGGAACGAACCCTCATTGGTCTTGGTTCCGTCCATCAGGTTCCGGGGCTTCCAGAAGCAGCGTGGCTCAGTGGAAAGAGCCCGGACTTTGGAGTCAGAGGTCATGGGTTCGAATCTCGGCTCCAACAATTGTCAGCTGTGTGACTTTGGGCAAGTCACTTAACTTCTCTGTGCCTTAGTTCCCTCATCTGTAAAATGGAGATTAAGATTGTGAGCCCCCTGTGAGACAGGCTGATCACCTTGTAACCTCCCCAGCGCTTAGAACAGTGCTTTGCACATAGTAAGCGCTTAATAAATGTCATTATTATAAGAGAAGCAGCATGGCTCAGTGAAAAGAGCACGGGCTTTGGATTCAGAGGTAAGGGGTTCAAATCCCAGTTCTGCCAACTGCAGCCGTGTGACTTTGGGGAAGTCATGTAACTTCTCTGAGCTTCAGTTCCCTCATCTGTAAAATGGGGATTGAGATTGTGAGCCCCACGTGGGACAACCGGATCACCTTGCATCCCCCCAGCGCTTATAACAGTGCTTTGCATATAGTAAGCGCTTAAAAATACCATTATTATTATTATTATTATTGGCGGTTGAGCATGAAGTTGGCATCCCTTGTTCTCCAGTGGTCTCCGTTCATCGCTCTTAGTCCTGCCTCCAGTGTTCCGCTCATCTCCGCCTCATGGCCCGATACGCCATCTTAGAGCCATGTAGCCTGGGGTGGGGGGCCACCCCCAAAACATCAAGGAATTGGGGTGATCCCTCCCTGCGTGGCGGGGCCACCTTGGACGACAGGGTCAACAAAGCAGCTTGAATCTCCCTCCTCACACTGATTCGGAGCTCAACTTAGACTGCAGTTTGGAGCCAGGGAGGGGAAGAAACACTGAGGGAAAACTGTCTTTGGGTGGGCACTGCATTAGAAGCAACCTGGGGATGTCTCGAGGCAGCAAAGGCTCTATGCATGGGGCTCTGGGTTAGAGACCAGGAGGGGCTCACCTCTCTGCCACAGACCATAAGTCTGAGGAGGGTAAGGGTAAGAGAAAGGTCTAAGCTGAAGAATCAGACAAAGTTGATTCACCTGTGCAGGGCAGAAGAGGTATAGGAAAGAGTCAAAGGTGGATGAGCAAGTGATCAAAGCGTTGATCAAAGACAACGGCAGAGACTTAAGTTTTTACTGTGAAGAAGAAGGCAATGGTACAACACATGTAGCTCTTTACGATGAAAACTCTATGGAAAAAAGATCCATAGGGTCTTAATGAATCAGAAACAATTGAACGACTCTAAGAAGAAGGGCCACCACCAGTGCAGGGATTCTTCCACCCTTACCAGGTTATGGACCAGCACTAACCCAGAGGATTTGTCAAGGTCATCAGGCTATGGGCCACCACCTGTCCAGGTGTTCTGTTACTTTCGCCAGGATGTGGGCCACCACCAGTCCAGTAGCTCTTTTGCCTTAAGCAGGCTGTGGGTCACCACCAGTCCAAGGATTATTTCACCCATACCAAGCAATGGTTAAGTACCAGTCCTTGGGTTCTGTCACCCTCATCAGGCTGTGAGCCACTACCTGATGAGAGGTTCCGTGATCCTCACCAGGCTGTGAGCCACTACCAGTGCAGGTGTACAGTCATCCTCTCCAGGTTGTGGGCCACCAGTAGTTTTTGAGTTCTGTCACTCTCACCACTGGGGATCACCACCAGTCCAGGGGTTCTGTCACATTCACCAGTCTGGGGTCCACCACCAATCCAGGTGTTCTGTCACCTTCACCAGGCCGTGGACCACCAGTAGTCCAGGAGTTCAGTCATCCTCAAAACGCTGTGGGCCACCAACAGACCAAGGGTACTGTCCTCCTTACCAGGCTGTCGGCCCCCAATAGTGGAGAGATGCTTTCACATTCACCGGACTATAGGCTACCACCAGTCGAGGAGTACTGTCACCTTCATAAGGCTGTGGGTCACCACAAATCCAGTGGTTCCTTCAGCTTAAGCAGGATGTGTGTCATAATCAGTCCAGATGTTCTGCCTTCCCTGTCAGGCTGCAGGTCACCACCAGTCCAGCGGATCTATAGTCTGCTCCGGACATATACGTATGTATGTTTGTACGTATTTATTGCTCTATTTATTTTACTTGTACATATTTATTCTATTTGTTTTATTTTGTTAATATGTTTTGTTTTGTTCTCTGTCTCCCCCTTCTAGACTGTGAGCCCACTGTTGGGTAGGGAACGTCTCTATATGTTGCCAACTTGTACTTCCCAAGCGCTTAGTACAGTGGTCTGCACACAGTAAGCGCTCAATAAATACGATTAATTGATTGATTGATTGATTGACTGTGGACCACCACCAAACCACAGATTCTGTCACCTTCACCAGGCTGTAGACAACCACCAGTCCAAGGGTTCTGTCACTCTCCCTAGGCTGTGGGCTAACAAGAGTTCTTGGGTTCTTTTACCGTCATAGGCCTGTGGGCCACCATCATGCAAGGGATACTGTCACCTCAACTGACTGTGCACTACCACCAGTCCAGGGTTTCTCAACCCTTCACCAAACTATGGGCCACCACCATTCCAGGGGTTTTATCACCATCATCAGTCGAGGGATTCTGTCACCTTCCCCTGGTTCTTTTCCATCAACAGTCTAGGGGTTTTCTAACCCTCAGCAATACTTCAGACTATCACTAGTCCTTGTGTTGTGTCACCCTGACAAGACTGTGGGCCACCACCAGTGCCGGAGTTCTCTCTTGCTATCGAGGCTGTGGGCCATCACAAGGTCAGTGGTCCTGTAACCCTCACCTGGCTAGGGGACACCACCATTCATTGAATCAATCGAATTCCAATCAATCGTATTTGTTTAGCACTTACTATGTGCACAATACTATACTAAGCACTTGGGAGAGTATAAAACAGAAATATAACACACATTCTCTGCCCTCAACCAGCTTATATTCTAGAGGGGGAGACAGATACTCATATGAATAAAAAAAAACAGATATATACGCAAGTGCTGGGTGGAGGGTGATGAGTAAGGAGCAAGGCAGGGTGACACAGAAGTCTAGGGACCCCTTCACCCTCACCAGCCTGTTGCCCACCACCTGTACAGGCGTTCTTTCACCATCACCATAAATTGAATGAATGCTCACTTCCTCACTCCCTCACTCACTCACTCCCCTTCCGACCATTCCTGTGCAAAACCCTAGGCTGGGTAATGAAATACCAGCTGCCTCTACTTGATTTCCAACTACATCCTCAATCCGTCTAAAATCGAGCTCCACTCCTTTGGAGACTACAGATTTTCTCCTTCCACTTGCCACCCTCCCACTCCCCATCTTGTTTTTCCTGCTCCCCCTCCAGTCTTCCCCTGCAACCTCTCCTGTCCTCCCACCCATAATAATGATAATGATGGTATTTAAGTGCCTATTATGTGTCAGGCACTGTTCCAAGTGCTTGGGTAGATAAACGCAATAATGTGAACACCCTGTCCCACATGAAACTCAGTCTTGATTGCCATTTTACAGATGAGGTAACTGAGACACAGAGAAGCAAAGTGACTTGCCCAAGGTCACATAGCAGGCAAGTGGTTGTAGGTGGGATTCGAACCCAGGTCCTTCTAACTCCCAGGCCCATGTTCTATCTACTAGGCCATGTTGCTCTCTCCTCCTGTTGCTTTTTCTCCTCCACCCCCTCACTAAATCTGTAAGAACGCTGTTCTGTCCTGTCTTTCTCGACCTCTCAGCTGCTTCTGACACTGGGGACTGCCCAGTTCACCCATGAACACTACATACTCTCAATTTCCCCTACACAGCACCCTCCTGGTCTTTCTCTTTTGGCCAGACCTCAGATACTCTCCCAGATACCCCCTACCTAGCCTCAGTCTTCTCCCCCGACTTCCAAACCTGCACACTTCATCCTTGAGGTGAGCTACTCATCAGATCTCTCTCTGTCTTTCTCTTGTGTGCTCGCTCACTCTCTCTCTCTCATTCTCTCTCTCTCTAGCCTCCTGCTTACCCATTTTCTTTCAAACCTCAAATTCCTTCCCAACCTTCTTATGCGACAGACCATTACCTTCTATCTTGAAAGATCTTCTGAGATGACATATTCTTCAGTCCTGTCTTGTCTTTTGCCATCAAGTCGTTTCCTATCCATAGCGACACCACCAACACATATCTCCCAGAAGGCCCTGCTCTCAAACTGTAATCTTTCTGCTAGCGTATCCTAGAGTTTTCTTGGTAAAAATACGGAAGTGACTTACCATTGCCTCCTTCCACGCAGTAAACCTGACTCTCTGCCCTCGACTCTCTCCCATGCCGCTGCTGCCCAGCACGGGTGAGTTTTGACTTTTTGCAGATTGTTTTCCACTTGCTAGCCATTGGCCAAGCTAGGAATGGAATGGGTATGCCTCTGTTTCACTCTCGCTTCCATAGCTGAGACTGGTAGAGTATGGGAAACTCTGCAGATGTGTCCCTAAGAGGGGACATTCTCCAGTAGGTAGTGCATAATGAATCTTTCACCTCATTACCCTTTACTGCCCCCCAAACTGCCACTAGAATTCTCTCATGGCTTAAGGTCTTGGACGTTCACTAACCCTAACTAACTGCTATGCCACCTAGACACTTACAGTTGCCAGTAGGAAGAAGTACTACGGTATGACAGGCACCTGCTTCCCCTGCTCGACTGTAATCTCCTGAAGAGTATGGACTGTGTCTCCTTATTACATTGTGCCCTCCTAAATACTTAGTAGCTGTCCCCAAAATACTGAGTCCAACATACAGGATGGACTGATAGGTCTGTAATTAATCCAAGTGCATGTTGGGGCTAGGACCCCTTCGACATATGCAGGGGTCAGGACCAGTAGAGAAACATCAGCCGCTCCCCTGAGGCGGACAGTTTCTTATCCATATCTCCAGAGGAGGCCCAGATAGCAACGGTGAGTACTGAGGCCTATCTTGAACCAACAAGATGCTCCCCAAAGGACTTTTCTTGATTTTGCTGGCTCAGAGTTGCTAGGATCGAGTATACCTCCAGGAAGGGACAAGCGAGTTATTGGGGTCCCCAGGCTGCCTAGTGTGTCACTGGGACCCCTAGAGACACAAGTGGGTTATTTCCCCCCCACCCCCAAATCCCTGAGAGTGATGAGGGTTATTATACCACCCGGGGGGCAGAGGCTAGTATTTCGACCTCTGGGGGCAAAGTGGGTTAATTGACAATCAGGTGGAGACATGTAGGTTATTACACCTCCCTGGGGGGGACGAGTGCGTCATTACCCCCCCCCCCCCGGGGACCAGCTGTGTTATTACTTCCCTTCTTCGGGGGGGTGGCTGTTGTCTTATTACACACTTGGGTGGACCAGGTAGACTATTATGCCCCCCCAACCATGGGTTACAGGTGTGTTATTATGCCTTCCAGAGGCATATTGGGATCCTTAAGGATCCTAGTGGGTCACTGAGGCCCAGATGGGTTATTTGGTCCCCCAAGGCCCTACGTATTTTATTTCACCCCATCTGGGCCAATGTGGGTTACTGCTCACCCCGGTGGTGGCCGAGTCAGTTATTACACCTCTCCACATAGTTGAGTTTGTAATTACACTTGCCTGGTGGAACAAGTGTGTTATTGGAGTCCCCGGGGATCCTAATGGGTCAATGGGTTCCCCCCCAACCCCGGGGCCAAAGTGGGTAATTCAATCCTCCAGGTCCCTGAGTAGGTTATTTCACCCCCCGGGAGGAAAAGGGTATTATTTCAGCCCCGGGGGGCGAAGTGAGTAACTGGGGCCCTCATGGGTCATTGGAGTTCTGTTTCAGACACGTTAAGCTGGAGGTAATGGGAAAATATCCAAGTAGAGATGTCTTGAATGCAGGAGGAAATGTGAGATTGCAGAGAGGGAGAGATGTCAGGGCTGGAGGTGTAGATTTGGGTATCACCCGCACAGAGGTGGTAGTTAAGCCATGGGAGCAAATGAGTTCTCCAAGGAGTGGGTGTAGATGTAGAATAGAGGGGGACCCATAACTGAACCCTGAGGGACTCCTGAAAGACTCTCTTTCACAAGAATTTAATACAGTGTTCTGCACACAGTAAGTGCTCAATAAATATGACAGATTGATGGATTGATCATACCACCGACTTGTAGGGCCACCCAAACTGCCCTTTCACCCTGACTACATCATCCTGGGTCCTCCTTCCCAACATGTCTTGCTTCACCATTGTGGGAAAGACAAGCAGCGGCCATGTACAACCTGGAATCTCAAACCAGGACTCATAACTGGTATCCTACTTTGCTCTGTGTTGCCCTTCCAACCACATCATCCCTGGGACTCTTTTCTGACCTGCCTTTCTCCATCTCCGTGGGAGAACATTATCAGCAGCAGAAGAAGCAGAAGCAGAAGCAAAAGCAGTAGCCAGAGCAACAACAGCAGAGGCAGCATTCCATTTCCCCATAATATAGAATGGTGAGAAGCCTGCAGCAGTGTCTAAGGGACCGTGAGCAACAAGAAATATGAAACTCTATTCCTCTAAGCACAGTGCCCTAAAGCTTTTAAGTTTCCTAATTTTTGTGTTCATCTCTGTCCTCAACTTACATTCATTTTTTGTTTTATTTTCTCCTTACATCACAAGCCTATTTCGCCCTTTATTCTTGAACTGTGATGTCCTTGAGTGTGAGGGACGATGCCTAATGCTCACCTAGTAATGCTACATTACTGTTTTCCTAAAAGATTCTTGTCCTGGCTATGGCATATACAAAGCCTAGGCATTCTAAACTTTGTGTAGATACAGGCCTGACTGATATGAATACTGGGAATGCTTGAAGAGGAGAATTGAGCTTACTATTGGATGTCAAATTTGTTGACAAATTAAACCAGTGTAGTCTTTGGAAGGCCAAATTACTCGATTTAGATTAGCATATTTTGGACACATCATCAAGAGGACTAATTCTCTAGAGAAGACACTAATGCTAAGAAAAGTCTAGGGAAAACATGGAAGAGGCAGATGAGAAGTTCGATGGATAGAAACCATAACAGCGATAACAGAAGAATCATAGCACGGTTATGGATTATGGCACATTTAATAATGATAGTAATGATAATTTGATGTCATGGATGAATTGATAATGACTATGGCCTGCATTTCAATTCCAAGTAGACTAGCTGGTCATCAGCTGCATATGACAGTCCAGATTTCAACTTATATTGATTCTGTCCAGTAATAATATGAAATCAGGGGCCATTTTGACTGGGATTTTTATTTTCAATATGCAGCTTCCATCCCCCAGTTCTTCTAGCTTCCCCAATGTTGAGTTCTGTAGCTTGGAAGCAGTGTCACCATGCTCAGAGGGATTTTGGGAGGGGACAGAAAGGTTCTGGAATGGGGGAAGTTCATGGAAACCCAAGGTTGTTCTAAGATAGGGGAGACATGAGGAAGACTAAAGACAAAGAAGCTGTCGAGGATTGAGCGGTTGAACATGGCAGATACAGAGGGTAAAAGAGTTGGTGCAAATGTTTTTAAAAGGAGAGAAGTGGTAGATGTAAGGACAGGAGGGAGTGGAAAGGTTAAATGGAGATTTTGGGAGAATTTATATCTGATAGTTTTAATTCTGCCACCAAAATAGTTGGTAATGACATCGGGGACAGGAGAGAGGAGGTAGGGGCATGAGGACTTCAGTAAAGAGTTGAAGTTCTGGAATGACTGGTAAAGTCAATGGGCATGGAGGTGGACAAAGATGGAGAGGTAATGTTTTTGAGTGGAAGGCAGCGAGGAGTTATAGCAAATTAGGATTAATTTGAAGTAATTGAAATTGATGATCAGCTGGGATTTCCATAAATAGGGTTCTTCAGTATGAATGCAGGACCAGAGGAAGCATACTGTGAGGGTGAACCAGAACTAGGGGATGGAGGTGTGATGTAAAGGGAGTGAGTTGAATGCAGCAAAAGGGGTTGATTTTGATGTGTACAGCATGGGTTTCTGTATCAGGAGTGGGAAAGGTAGGTAGGGAGTTCAAAAAGGGCATGCTGGCCTGGGATAAGTGGAAAGTGTCAAAAAGTCAAAGGGTTTTGGGGACTGCCCCAAGGTGAACTGGGCCACCCCCATCTCAAGGTCTAATGCTATATCGTGACTGCCTGAGCCACTAAAGCAGAGCTCAGACATCTCCCCCGTGACCGAAGCTGCTAGATAAACATGCCAGGCCAGGAATACAGAAGGGTATCGCTCACCCCCGTGCCAACCAAATAAAGTATAGCAGAGGAGGGAGGGGCAGAAATTGGACATAGGGAGGCTGGAAGTTGGAACTGCTTGGGAACACCGGTAATAAACAGCTGCCACCTCTGACCTTCCGGGAGGTCTTGGACCAGGACCTGCAGAAGCTGCTCACATGCCACCCTGCCTAGAGCACCAGAACCCTGCTCTGTCTTTGGAAACAGCGCCCTGAGTGAGGTACAGATGAGCATCTCGCTGAGTGTTCGTGGGTGGGAGCTTGGTACTTCACTGTGGCTGAGTAACACATAAATGAATTCTTCCCGAGTGGAAAGCATTCGTGGGGGGGTGATAGGCACTTCACCATGTGTGATCAATGCAAAAGTGAATTCTCCCGAATGGGGAGCTTTCGTGGGAGGGAGCTAAGTGTTTTGCCATGTTGACCAATACATATGTAGATCACATATGTGGATTCCTCCCTGGTGGGAAGTATTTGTGGGCAGGAGTTTGGTGCATCGCCACACACAAGTAACGCATAAATATATTCCTCCCAGGAGGAAAGCGCCAATATGAATAAATAATCATGTTCCTCCTGAAAGAGAAGTTCACTTAACCACGTCCAAAATAATGAAATAAGTATATCCTTCCTGAAAGGGAAATTCAATTTACCATGTCCAAAATAATTCAATGATTATATCCTTCCCAAAAGGGAAGTTTAATTCACCGTGTGGAATAGATTTTGTAGGGCTCATCCCTGACTATGGCCTTTTTCTCTCACCATGCTGATTCCTGAGTCTGTCCACAGGTGACGAGTGACAGGGACAAAACCATTTTGAGGGGAAGGATGGTGTTGGTGAGAATGCAGGTTAGGAAGTTCTGTTGGGGAATAGGATTTCTGGATTGGAGGGGTAAAAAATAGTACCATGACAAGTGATCTTGAGATCCATTCTAGTTGGTTACTGAGTAAAGGAGGGTGGAGCAGGAAGTCTGTGGAGCTGAGCAGTGAAAGGAAGCAGGCTGCTGGGGGATCACTGAAGTCCCAGAGTTCTATGTAGGGGAAGACAAGTAGAGAAGAATCTAATCAAAATCATTCAGAAAAATGGAGAAAGCACTCAGGTAACCATAGATAACTTGACTAGTAGTTGTAGTGATTGGTAGAGGCAGATGACATGGGCGTTAAGGTAAGAGGAGAGGGATGGAGGCAACTGAGATGGAATTGAAGGGAGAGGAGAAGGCCAACTCCTCTCCTTTTCCATGTAAAGTGGGGAAGAGTGAGAAGGAAAGGCCACCTTGGGATCGAAGGGTAGGGAAGACGGCATCATCTGTGCTGAGCCAGGTTTTGGAGATAAGGAGAAGCAATAACTGGGTTAGGAAAAAGATTGATGGTGAATGGTAGTTTGTTCGTGATGTAACTGGGGTTCTACAGGTGGTACTGGGGAGGGGATGGCACGAGAAATTCAAACTCACTGGAGTGAACAGTGAAAACCTTTTTCTTGTCCCTGACCTTCACCAGCCTTTCCCCATGTCGTCTTGTCTCCCTCAACCCCCACCCTACCCTACTCCACCCCCCCCTGCCACTTGAAAGTGAGGTATGTTTGTGACATAGGCTTAGTGATGCATATCCTGAGATTTTAGAATTTGGCGAGGGAGAAGAGTAGAGCACCCAGAATAGTCAAAGGTTGCGATTAGGACATGTTTTGTAATAAAATCTTTAACAGGACCAGTCAAGTGTCTGGAATCATGAGTGACCTGAGACTGTGAAGCCCCGTCCGTGAAGATATTCTAAGATGGCAGAATGTTCGACTGTGATAACAGCATAAACAGCAAGACAAGGAGGAAAGGAAGAAGAAGCAATGATAATAAGTGTGGTATGTATACAGAGCTTACAGAGCTTACTCTTTGCCAAATACTCTGTAGTAAGTGCTAGAGTAGGTAAAATATAATCACTCATTCAGCAGAGTTTAGTGGAAAAGAAACAGGACCTGAGTTCTAATCCCAGCTGGGCCACTTGTCTGCTCTATGAACTCAAGAAAGTTACTCAACTTCTGTGTTCCTTAGTTTCCTCAACTATGCAATGGGAGAATGAATATCCTCTCTTTCCACTTCAGATGAATGGCTCCATTTAGGACAGTGTCTGAATAGATTGAATTTTGTATACCCCAGTGCTTAACACAGTGGTTGGCAGATACAGAGTGCTTATAAATACTCTGTTGATTATCATTATTAATATAGATTTGTGCAGAAGAGGTCAATGGGAATCTGGGTGAATGCAGGCTCAGTAGAACAAAGAGGGTGAGATACAGAGTGTAGGGGCAGGATTGCATTGGAAGAGATCAGTAAGAGATATTCATTCCCAGGGACAGCTTCTTGGGATGTTGAGTATTTGCTTCAATCAATCAATCAATCATATTTATTGAACTTTTACTATGTGCAGAGCACTACAGTAAGCGATTGGGAAAGTACAATATAACAGAATTAGCGGACACATTCCTTGCCCATAAAGAGTTTGCAGTCTAGAAAGAAGACATTAATATGAATATGTAAATAATTTATAATATGTAATTTGAATATATACACCTAAGTACTGTGGGATTGGGGAGGGTGAATTTTAAGTGTCCAAAGGTCACAGAAAGAAGTGCAGAGACAATACAGAAGGGAGAGTGAGCTGGCGAAAAGAGCTCTTGATCTGGGAACACCTCTTGGAGGAGATGTGTCCTTTGTAATGCTTTGAAGGTGGAGAGAGTGGTTGTCTGGCATACACAGAGGGGGATGGATTTCCAGGCTAGGGGGATGATGTGGGAAAAGATTGATTGATTGACTGATTGATGGATTGATTGAAGCAAATACTCAACATCCCAAGAAGCTGTCCCTGGGAATCAGTATCTCTTAGGCCTATGATTATTATTATTAGTAGTAGTAGTAGTAGCAGTAGTAATAGTTTATAGTACTAGTAGTAGGAGGAGGAGGAGTAGCTTTGTATTTGTTTAGCACATACTATGAGTTAAGCAGTGTTCTAAGTGCGGGAGTAGATACAACTCAATCAGGTCGAACATAGTCCCTAACCCCATGGAGACTGGGGGGATAACCCACAATCTAAGTAGGCTAGAGAAAGGATATTTAATCCCCACTTCACAGTTGAGGATATTGAAGCACAGAGAAGTTAATCAATCAATCAATCAATCGTATTTATTGAGCGCTTACTGTGTTCAGAGCACTGTACTAAGCGCTTGGGAAGTACAGGTTGACAACATATAGAGACGGTCCCTACCCAACAGTGGACTCACAGTCTAGAAGTTAAGTAACTTGTCCAGGGTAACAGAGAAAGCAGTTGGCAGTCACAATTTGAACCCAGGTCCCAAACCTCCAGGTCCATGCTTTTTCCACTAGGTGACACTGCTTCACACTGCGCCTTCATGTCACTTCCCCTTCTCAACAAACTCCTTCACCGTTTTATTCTTTCTCTTCCTCCTTAGACTATTTGACCTCTTCTTCCTCCCAAACCTCATGCAGTGGGGCAGGCACCTGCCTCCTTTTAGTGTCTCTTCTGAAAGGAAGATTGATCAACTGCAACTGGGGACAAGGATCAAAGAGGAGGACAGCCAGCAGCCCCTGGAGCTTCCCCTTCAGGGAAGATAGAACCAACAGCAAAGGAGGCTCTGCCAGAGAGTCTTGGAATCCCAAAGCTTACTGCACCTGGATCGTACTTTGGAGAGGAGAGAGACTCCCACATCCTTGAGGTCAAGTGACATGGAAGAGAATTCCTCCCGGAGGTTCCTATTAGTCAGCTCTGCTCGTTCTGTCAGCACCCATGAGCTGGACACCAAAAGCTCATATCCTGGGGAAAGGACATGCTGCTGTTCCACCCCATTACTCCCTTCACACCAAGAAGTTATATCCAGGGCATCTTCAGCAGAAAACCCAATTCCAGTCCCTAACAGTACAATGGAGGCTATTACAGTATCTCAGACCTCTTCCTCCCCTTCTTCTCCCTCCTCTTCCTTTTCCACCTCATCATTCTCTTTTTCCATCTCATCCTTCTCCTCTAACCATTACAGCTCCTCCTGCTCCCCCTCCTCCTCCTCCTCTTCATCTACTGTCACTTCTGACTTGTCCTTCTCCTCCTTCTCCTCCTCCTCCTCCTCTTCCTCCTCTTCCTCCTCCTCCTCCTCCTCCTCCTCCTTTTTGTCCTCCTCCCCATCGTACGTGTCCTGTTCCCAAACCTCAGACAGTTGGACAGGCACCCTGCTTCCCTCTGGGGAGTCTCCTCAAGATGGAGGGAATGAACACTAGCTTCTGAGGGAAAACTGACATCCAACTTGATGTCATCAAGCAGCAACTGGAGTTTCACCTCCAGACAGGATCAACTGGCCACAAACTGTTCCTCCAAAGAGAGTCCAGGAGTCACTTAGCCTGCTGCTGCCCCCGTGTGGAGACTGGGAGAAGGGAGGAATGGCCCTGTCCCAGAGTCCCAGCCTGACTTAGAAAAGTCGTGAGCTGCAACTACTCTCAGACAGCCATAAGTATTCCTCCCATAGCACCCAGGACCTGAAAACCAAACTCCTTTACTCTGAGGAAAGCTTCCCCTGCTGTTCGCCTCCTTCAGTCTCTTCTGGTCAAAAAGAGGAGACCAGATCCAAAGCTTATTCAGAGCATGCCCAAGATCCAGATACTGCCCTCCTAGAGAGCCTGTCCCAGGGCTCGGCATCATTTCCTACTCCATTTCTCCATCCTTCTCTCCATCTTTCTCAGCCTGCTTGGCCTCCTCTTTCTGTGGATGCTCCTGCAGTGTGACAGACATCCTGGCTCCCTCTGATATCTCCCCTGATGAGGAAAGGACAAAACAAATGAAGATGAGGACCAGGATCCGGCAGGATGACTTTGAACAGCCACCTGAGTTTCAACTGTTGAAAAAGCCCTTGGAGAAGCACAGGGATCTTCCCCAGATAATACACAAACCTCAGATTCTGCCCAAAGGTGGGGACCGAGAGAGGGGAGAGGTGGCCTGGTCCCTGAAGCCCAGTCAGATAAGTGGGAGTCGTGGATGGCCAGAAGCCTGTCTGTATGACCCGATCACCCTCCTGGAGACCAACATCAGGCAGAAATACCTGGTGTTCCTTCTGGGTCTGCACGACCCCATATAGACCCATCCATGTCAGTGATAGGGGAAGGAAGAACCAACTTGGCCTTATCCCTAATCCCGACTTGAAAGCCTGGCACCGAGGGCACATTGAACATGATGTGAGCTCTGGACATGGATCTGTCCCTCTAGTGGCTCCCCAGGTATTGATCCCTGAGCCCAAAGTTGCTACCTGCCATGGTGGCAGCGGCTGGAAACTGGGGTCTATAAAGCCCTTGACATCCCTCAGTTAATATCTAAAATAAAGCCTCTGTGTGGTTTGTTTTGTCTTTCTTTACGAAATGACAGCAGGATCATCGGCTTTCCTCCATTCAGCCCCCCTCTTCTGCCACGTTCCCAAGCTGGGCAGGTAGTGCTACAGAGTCGGGGATGGGCAGAGGCAGGGGGTGAAAGGGAAGATAGGAAGCAGTGTAGAGCTAGCAAGGTCCCTCAGTGAGGGCAGGAGTCAGATGATCTGTGCCGAGTGGGTGAGTGTTCCACAGAGCACTAGGAGGGAAACTGCGGACACTGCCTTCCAGTATAAACTACATAGAGCAGGAGCCAGAAGAGTCAGCTGTCTCCAGCACTTGACACTTGACTAACACTATCCTTCCAATGTCCAGAAAATGTCCCAGAGAATGTTAATAGTAATAATCATGGTATTTGTTAAGCACTTACTATGTGCCAAGCACTGTTCTAATCGCTGGGGTAGATACAAGAAAATCGGGTTGTCCCACGTGGGGCTTACAGTCTCAATCCCCATTTTACAGATGAGGTAACCGAGACAAAGAAGTGAAGTGACTTGCCCAGGGTCACACATCAGACAAGTGGTGGAGCCGGGGTTAGAACCGACATTCTCTGACTCCCAAGCCCATTTCATTTCCAATAAGCCACGCTGTTAATTCATTTATTCATTCATTCAATCGTATTTATTGAGCACTTACTGTGCGCAGAGTACTGTACTAAGCACTTGGAAAGTACAATTCGGGTTCCTTCTGTTCCTTCTGCTATAGTCATGGCTGTACTCTAGATGGCCTGAGCAACAGCTGGGGGGAGAAGCAGCATGGCCCAGTGGAAAGACTGCGGGCTTGGGAGTCAGAGGTCATGAGTTCAAATCCTAGTTTAGCCACTTGTCAGCTGTGTGAACTTGGACAAGCCACTTAACTTCTCTGTGCCTCAGTTACCTCATCTGTAAAATGGGGATTAAGACTGTGAGCCCCATGTGGGACAACGTGATCACCTTGTATCCCCCCAGCGCTTAGAAGAGTGCTTTGCAAATATTAAGCACTTAACAAATACCATCATCATCATTATTATTATTTTACCAGCCCCATCACCGCCAGACTGTTAAACTCTAGGCTTTGTGTTTCATGTTGCTTTCGGGCTTCTAATATCATTCATTAAGCATTCATTAATTGTATTTATGAAGCATTTACTCTGTGCAGAGCTCTGTGCTAAGTAATTGGTAAAGTACCATAGAGATAGTAGGCAATGATCCCTGCTCTCAAGGAATTTGCAATCTAGCCAGGGGGACAGGACAAAGACAAGACACTAAATAAATTGCACACAGTGGAAAGAAACAAAGTACAAAGATGCGTTCATAAGTGTTACGTTAGGGGGTGGGGGATGAGTATCCAAGTCCTTAGGAGGCACAGTAGTACTGTAGTAAAGGTTGGGAAGAGGAAAGGGTAGGAAACAAAAATTATTCAGGCCAGGTATGTGCTGATGATAAAATATTGGTCTTAGCAGTTGTGATTTACTAAGGTCTCTTCCTGACCTGAAGCCAGGTAGGGTTTTTCTCCTTAATTTATTTCTAGTTAATTAATCACTCAATTATATTTACTGAGTGTTTAGTGTGTGCAAAGCACTATACTAATCACTTGGGAGGGTACAGTACAACAGAGTTCATGGACGTGTTCTCTGTCCGAAGGAACTTTCAGCCTAGAAGTGGAGTGACAGACATTAATATAAATACATAATATATGCATATATATATATATATACATATATATATACCCAAAGCCAGTGGGGGTGAGGGAGGGGTGAATAAAGGTTGCAAATCCAAGTGCAAGGGTGACATACCAACATGGTTACACCTTAAAAATGGGATTTTGATCATAAAAGATTTTATCCTTTTTAGCTAGAAGTTGATGTCCAGTTTCTTCCTTTGTCTCAGAATCCCTTTGTATTCTTCTGCCATATCACAACAGTAATTACTAATAATTGTGATATTTATTAGGTGCTTACTATGTATCAAACACTGCATTAAAGTGCTTGAGTAGATACAAGATATTCAAGTTGTACATAGTTCCTAGGGATCACAATCGCTGTACAAATTGAATTCCCAATTTACAGATGAAGAAACTGAGTCATAGAGGAGTTAAATGACCTGTTAAAAGTCACACAGCAAACAAATGCAGACTGGGATTAGAGCCCAAATCCTTTGAATCTCACACCTGTGCTCTTCCTTCTAAGCCATATGAAGAGTGCAGTTTGCACCTTGCATAAACAATTTGTTAAATAAGGTGTCCTTCAGTGTATATTGCTTCCTGTGATCACGACCAGCCATAAAGATAAGCCCCGAACAAAGATCACCCTGAATATCTATTCACACCGAAGACCACTCTGAGCAACTATTGACACCGAAGATCACTCTGAATAACTATTGACACCACTGCCGGGCCCCATTTGAGAAATATCCTAGGAACAGAACACAAGGGAACTTTGGTTGGTATATAAAGGCAAATATGCAGAAGACGCTTGATGTGATGGTCAACAAGTAGACTGTAATGGCTGGGGGAAAACCCCTGTCGCAGTTGCTTGCTGTTATCCAAAGGGACGACAGAAACAGCCCCGACTGGAATAGGCCTTTTAGTCGGTGATGCCTGCACTGGTCTCTGCCCTTTTTTGGACTGAACGCTGGCTGAGACTGATCATCTCATGGTAGGAGAAATCTCATCCCCACAGGTTGGGGGCTTAATCTCTTTGCCCCTGGTTGGAGGTCTTAATGGTGTCTGGAAAATCTCATTGCCCCTGGATTGGAAGATTAATGGAAGAAGGATCCTTTATGACTAATGATTTGTGTATGCTAAAAATGCTTTTTTTAAACTCAATACCATGGTTGGTTCCATCACTAAAGCTGAGTCACGAATCCCCTCATCTCTAATTGGCCTTTTGAGGCATAACATTAAATTGGTGTCAGAAATGGGATTCTCTATCTCAGACTTTCCAACTATATGGACATGCAATCTCTCTTTCTCCCTCTAACAATAATGATAATAGCTATAATGGTATTTGTTAAGTGCTTACTATGTGCCAAACACTATTCTAAGCACTGGGGTAAATATAAGGCTATCAGGGTATCCCACGTGGGGCTCACAGACTTAATCCCCATTTTACAAATGTGGTAACTGAGGCACAGAGAAGTTAAGTGACTTGCCCAAAGTCACACAGCTGGTAAGTGGTGGAGCCGGGATTAGAACCCATGACCTCTGACTCCCAAGGTCGTGCTTTTCCCACTAATCCTCTCTCTCTCTCACTTGCTCGCTTTCTCTGGAGGTCATGTTAACTGGGTACCCTAAAACCCATTTCTGGGTGGCCGTGCATAGGATCCTCTGTGTCCAGATGCAAAAGACTTAGGGGGTGCTTTGTTATCACACTCTGGACTTTATCCTTCATTCTAGATTGTAAGCCCAGCGTGGGCAGGGATTGTCTCTATTGCTGAATTGTACTTTCCAAGCACTTAGTACACTGCTCTGCACATAGTAAGTGCTCAATAGACACAAATGAGTGAATCAATGCATATCCTCCAGTCATACTTTCATTTGTCACTGTAATGCTTGCTCTTACTAAGTGACTTGGGCTAATTTGAAGAAAAGGAGACAATCCCGGAAAAGTTCAGGGAGGTCATGAAAAAAGATGGGTGGACTGACATTCGCTGAGATAGAGAGAGTGTGGGAGGACCTGTAAGTCTTAAATGCAGATCTACGAGCTTGGAAGAAGGCGGCCAGGGTTAAGCCTGTAAAGAAACGGAAGTCGCCATTAGCCTCCTTTTGTTTGCCTTCTACGGATAGGGGAGAAATTGAAAGTTTAAGAGCCCACATATACAAGGTGGGGGAAAGAATGAAAACTATGGAATGAGACACAGCCGTACGGTGAGCCAGCTCTTAGGTCTTAAAGGGGCGGGTGGCCAAACTGGAAAAGACACTAGAGCCCTTAGTGAAGCAATCATTAGAACAAGCTGGTTAGAAGAAGAAGAAGCCTGTTATGATATTAATAATGATACACGCTAGAGGCTTACTTTGTGACAAGCACTGTTCTAAGCGCTGGGGTGGATCCAAAGTAGTCAGATTGGACACAGTACCTCTCCCCATAGGGCTCACACTCTTAATCCCCATTTTCCAAATGAGGTAACTGAGGCCCAGAGAAATGAAGTGACTTGTCCAAGGTCACACAGCAGATGTGACGGGGCTGGGTTTAGAACCCATGATCTTTTGACTCCCAGGCCCTTGCTCTATCCACTACACCATGCTGCTTCTCAGCCTGTTCCCCCAGTGGACGCGATGGCAGTATTGTATGGAAATGGTTCAATTTTTCCCATTGGACCCTGGGACCCCTCCAAGGACACCCTCAGCTCAGAGGATCCCAAGGGCTTACCCTTTCTGGGTGGAAGAAACCACGATGAGTATCCCTCTCCCATCGCCCAACTTTACCCAATGATTAAGGAGGACGACTTCTATCTGGAGCACTATGAAGTTTGTACTGTTCTCCATGCAGCCACTGCAAGGCGGCTCATGCAGGCGACTGACTTTTAAAGGGAATGTTGCTCTTTAAACTGAAGTGAACTGGGCAGGACAGGAGAGGTGCCTGCTTGTTCCCAGGATTTCCTTAAAAAATCTCGTGTCAATTAATCTATCCACCAGTGAACTGAATTAAACTAGATTAACACAAATAGGTGCTAATTGTTGCCCTGCTGATATTGAACATGAGAAAGAGTCAGATTCTTAGGATGAAATGTAAGTTTTTATTTGGGACAATCATCAAGATTTCCCCAGGAAAACTGTCTTATATTACTGAGGTCAAGCGATGAGCAATAAACCGGCGGAATTAGTTTTGCGAACCTCCTCTTATGCCTAGTTTCCTGGGCCCTTGTTATGATATCACACCCTTAGATACTTTCCCCTGAATGTCACTATTTTCTTCAGAGGAACTTGATTTTATCATGATCCACCAGTTGTCCTTCTTGGCTTTCCTTTCTAGTTGTTCTTACCTAATTTTATCGAGCTACACCTCCTTACTTGAGTGTCTTTATCAGAGGAGTCACACAAATAGGTTCACTCTTATGATTGGCTCTCTGTTTCTTCTTCATTTTTAACTGTTTCAGTGCTATGGGAGCAAGCACATCCTCATCCTCATCATCATTATCCTTATTATTATCATGATTCCTAAATTGATCTCATCAGCCTTGACATCTCTTCAGACTCGTACTTCCTCCTGACTTCAGGACATCACCACCTGGATGTCTCGCCAACACCTCAAACTAAACAGACAGTGCCACTATCCTCCCTGACTTACAGGCCTATAACCTTGTCATTATGCTCGAATCATCTCTCTCATTTAACCCACATATTCAATCATATTCAACCTGATTAACTTCTATCTACCCCAACGCTTAAAACAGTACCTGACACAGAGCAAGTGCTTAACAAATATTATTTTTATTGTCATTATTATTATTGTCATTTGTCACAAAATCCTGTCAGCTCAATCCTCACAATGCCGCTGAAAATGAACCTTTCCTCTCCATCCAAACAGCTATTATGCTAATCCAGGCACATATACTGCATCAACTTCCTCAATGACCTGCCTGCTTCATTTTCCTGTCTCTCCCCACTTCACTTTGCTGCCCAGAAGAAACTGTGGCACATAGAAGTTAAAACACTTGCCCAAGTTCACAAAACAGATAACTGTCACAGTCGGGATTAGAACCCAGGTCCTCTGATACGCAGGCCCATGTTTTTTCCACTAGTTCATGCTGCTCCTCACTAGGCCACACTGTTCCAACCCTAGCTCTTCATCTCCCTGAGGAATCTTATTGATTCCTTAGTTGGAAGAAATAATTATACTGATAGGGAATAGGAAGGGAATATTTCAGGTTGATTTTTAAACAGGGAAGAGGTGACACTTACTTGTATGTGTTTTCTTAATTATGGCGTGGCACCCCACTGAGAGGTGTCACTCTGACGGAGCCAGAGGAGAAGGACAGGCCGTCACCTCTTTTCAACTCCCCCACCCAACAGGGATCTTTGCTTTAGAAAGCTAAAGCCACAGGGTTCAGCGGGGAGGAGGACGGTAGACGCCTGCTGGAATCCATATGGTCATGGCAGGGTCCTTCTGATTCCAGACTCCTTCTGCCCACCCCTCCTCCAAGTCCCCAAAAGAAAAAAGACCTTCTTTCTCCCCCGCACATTATCAAGGCCACCCACAGCTCTCTCACATTTCTGCCCTCACTCTGGATGGTGGGTTCTAATGACATCATCAAGTACTAAGTGAAGGACCCCACCCCACTGTCCCCCTTCAATCTGGCTTCTGTCCCATTTGCTCCACAGAATCGCCCTCTTACCATTGTTATCAATGATCTTCTTGCCAAATACAATGGCCTCTACTCCTCCATCCTAATCCTCCTCGATCTGCTTTCTACACTGTAGACCATTCCCTTCACCTGAAAACATTGTCCAACCTTGGCTTCACTGACATTGACCTCTACTGGTTCTCCTTCTATCTCTATGGCTTCTCATTTTAGGTCTCTTTTGTGGACTCTTCCTCTGCTATCCACCCTCTTTACCCGGGGTGGGGGGTTGGGGTGTCCCTCAGGGTTCAGTTCTGGATCCCCTTCTATTCTCTATCTACACTCATTCCTTTGGGGAACTCATCTGCACCCATGGCTTCAACTCCCACCATTATGCGGATGATAACCAAATCTACATCTCCAGCCCAAAACTCTCTCCCTCTTTGCAGTCTCGCATTTCCACTTGCCTTCAAGATATTTCTACATGGGCGTCCTCCCGACACCTCAAGTGTAACATGCCCAAAACAGAACTCCTTATCTTCCCACACACGCCTTGTTCTCCCCCTGACAGAAAGGGGATAAGGAGACCATCAAAACCCCTTTCCTTTAACTATCTTCAATTTCTCTTTATTTTTTGAATTTGAATCTTTGAGGCCTCCTAAAATTTAATTTTCATTTCCTCTGGACAGTTCCTCATACCAATCGAAGAAAATGTCCCACTGTGACTGAGCCACTCTGCTTCTTCGTGATTGCTATGCTCCTTTTGTGTGCACTACTTTCCCTAAGTCAAAGGAACCTACCTCCGGAAACTGTTTCTTCGGATCATCCTTGATGTAACAGGGCCAAGAATCTAGATAGTTACATCACTTAGACCCGTAATGGGTATGCATGAACTGAGCTGGTGAGTGCTTGACAGCATCTCTTCAGAGCTTCTCACTCCTATCTCTCTCTCTCTCACACACACACACACACACACACACACACACACACACACACACACACACACACTGGACAAGACATGATTAAGAAGGGAAAAAGGGGTAATCTGACTAGGGATATCAAAGGAGTCCAGCGGTTTATCATAGGAGCTGGTAGGGAGTCTTTCTCCTGGAAAGCCAGACATAAGGTTCCTACTCGGTCTTCCGACACTCGCAGAAATCACCAGGATCACAGGGTTCACTGTGGCTCACTTGTATTAGAGGTCCGGCTCATCACGGCCATAGCTAGCAGATGGGGTCTGGGTGTCCTGATCACTAATATAGTCCCGGACCTGGTGTGGTGATTTATATTTAGACACTCGGGGCAACTTCCACACTTCCACACTTAAGTGGGGTCGAGACAAGCAGTCTAGCATATTCCCCCACCTCCACTCTCATGCTTGGCCAGAAATCTTTCACTCACATGCACACTGAAGTGGGGTTGGAGGCAAGTGGCCCATCATATTCCCCCACTTCTCTAGATACCTTACTCGGTTCTTGAGGTGTCTGTCCCCTTTTACGTTACTATGGTGTCCGCCCCCCAGAAAAATTTGGTCCCTCCTCTTCTTGTTGTGCTGGACTGGATGGGATCCACGGTAGCCAGGGAGACCCACAGACGGGGGGCTGGTGGACTGGGGAGTATTTCAACAAAGGGTTTCAAAAAATATGTACTGCAGAGAGTCCTCAGTCCAGCAAGTCCCAAGTGGGCCTTTCCCATGAACTCACGTGGATTCCGGAAGAGCCCCCAAATGTCCAGTACAACAAAAAAAATCAAGAGAGCAACACAGCCCAAGGGTTTCTTTATTGCAATGTTTAATACAGAACTTTTGGGAGTCCGTGGTGGGAGTGGTGTTCCTTAACATCAAGTACAGAATCGAATCAAGTGTGGCTCCGGTTTTCAGAACTGACAGCAGGGTGTGGCTGAAATTCGTGTTTGGGGGTGGGAGAAGGTATGGCTGAAATTGACGACAGGGGAAAGGTGGGACTGAAGCTTGATTTAGGTGAACAAAGAGAACAAGGAAAATAAGGAGAACAATGCAAAATGAAGACTGAAAACAAAATGGAGTAAGGCTGGTTAAGAATTGGGTTCCATAAGGGTTCTGTCACCTTCACCACGCTGTAGGCTCCCACTAGTCTAAGGATTCTGTAACCTCCACTAGGATGTGGGCCACTATCAGTCGATGTAAGCCACCATTATTCCAGGAGTTCTGTCAGTGTCACCCTGCTGTAGGCCAGGACTAGTCCAGGGAATCTTTCACCTTCAGCAGGATTTGCTCCTCCACCAGTTCGGGGGTTATATCACTCTCAGGTGGCTGTGGGCCACCATGAGTCCAGAAGTTCTGTGAAACTCAACAGGCTGTGAGCCACCACCAGTTCAGGTGTTTACCAGTCAGTTAATCAATCGTGCACGTAGTAAGTGCTCAATAATATGATTGAATGAATGAATCATATTTTTGAGCTCTGTGTGAAGAACACTGTGCTAAGCGTTTGGGAGTGTACAGTATGACAGAGTAGGTAGACACATTGCCGACCACAACTAGTTCACAGTCTAGAGAGTGAGCTGGACATTAATACAAATGAAAAAATACAGATATGTACATATCTGCTGTTGGGCTGAGGTAGCGGGTGAATAAAGGGAGCAAATCAGGGCAGTGCTGAAGGGGGAGAGAAAAGAGGAAATGAGGACATAGACAGGGAACAACTCTTTGAGGACATGTGTTTTCAATAAGGCTTTGAAGTGGGGGGGGGCAGTAATTGTCCGTCAGATATGAAGAGGAAGGGCATTGCAGGACAGAGGCAGGATATAAGGCAATAGGTCAGCAGTGAGATAAAATAAACTGAGGCACAGTGAGTAGGTTGGCATTGGAGGAGCAAGGTATGCGGTCTGGGTTGCAATACGAGAGCAGTGAGGTGAGGTAAAAAGGGGCAAGTTGATTGTTTTAAAGCTGATAGTAAAAAATTTCTGTTTGATGAGGAAGTGGACAGGTGATAGGGAGGTGGATGGGCAACTGCTAGAGATTCTTGAGGAGAGGAGAAACATGGATTGAATGTTTCTGTAGAAAAATGACCCAGGAAGCAGAACGAAGTAAGACTGTGAGCCCCATGTGGGACAGTGACTATGTCCAACTTGACCACCTTGTATCTACCCCAGCAATTAGTACACTGCCTGGCACATAGTAAGCACTTAACAAATTCCATAAAAAAAAGACCAAACACCTATTGGCCGAAAATTCTCAGCTTCAGTTCGGTGATCTGTAAAATGGGGGTTCAGTACCTGTTCTCTCTCCCACTTAGGAGGTGAGCCCCATGAGACAGGGACAACCCCAGTACTTAGTACAGTGCTTAGTACACTGTACTTAGTACAGTGCTTGACACCCTTGATGCTCACCCCACTCTCTGCCCCACAGCACTTATGTGCATTAAATTTATTGTGTAATTTATAATTTATATTTATTTCTTATTAATTATTATTTAATTACATCCTTCCCCTCCCCACAGCACCTGTATATATGTATCTATATTTGTACATATTTATTACTCTATTTACTTATTTATTTTATTTGTACATATTCTATTTATTTTATTTTGTTAATATGTTTTGTTTTGTTCTCTGTCTCCCCCTTCTAGACTGTGAGGCCACTGTTGGGTAGGGACCGTCTCTATATGTTGCCAACTTGTACTTCCCAAGCGCTTAGTACAGTGCTCTGAACTCAGTAAGTGCTCAATAAATACGATTGAATGAATGAATGAATGAATGGACTGGAATGGGGAGAGGTGACAGGGAGGTCAGCAAAGAGCATAGTAAAGTAATCAAGATGGGATAGGATAAGTGCTTTGAGTAATATAGTAGATGTTCGAATGGAGAGAAAAAGGCATGGAGAGAAAAGGGCAGAAATTAGCAACATTGTAAAGGTTGAAACAATAGGATTTAGTGATAGCTTGAATATGTGGATTGAAGGAGAGAGTTGAGTCAAGGATAATGTCAAGGTTAGGGGTTGCAAGACAGGAAGGATTGTGATGTTGTCTACAGTGAAGGGAAAATCAGAGGAACGGCAGAGTTTGGGTGGGAAGTTCTGTTTCTGGATATGTTAAGTTTGAGGTGACAGTGGGACATCCCAGTAGAAATTTCTTGAATGAGGGAGGAAATGTGAGACTGCATAAAGGGAGAGAGAGAGAGATCAGGGCTGCAGATACAGAATTGGGAATCATCTGCATAGAGGTGATAGTTGAAGTTATGGGAGAAAATGAGTTCTCCAAAGGAGTAAGTTTAGATGTAAAATAGAAGGGGTTCTGTGAGCTTAACCAGGTTGTAGGCTACCACCAGTCAAAGGGTTCTGTCACTCTAACCAGGTTCTGAGCCACCACCAATACAGTATTTCTGTCACCTTCAGTAGGCTGTGGGATACAACCAGTCAAAGGGTAATGTCACACTAAAGAGGCTGGGGGCCCCGAAAATCTAGGGGTTCTGTCACCCTCACCAGGCTTTGAGCCACCACTGGCCCAAGGCTTCTGTCACCTTTACCAGCCTGTGGGCCCATTCCAGGGGGTCTGTTATGATCACCAGGCTGTGGATCACCACCAATATGGATTTTCTTCCACATTCACCAAGCTGGGGGCCAAAGCCAGTCCAGGGATTCTGTCACTCTCACCAGACTGCAGCCTACCACAAGTCCAGGGGTTCTTTCACCTTCACCATGCTGTGAGCTATCAACAGTCCAAGGATTCTGTTACCTATACCAAGCTTTGGGAGCCACAATCCAGGTATTGGGTTACCATTACCAGCCCAAGAAATAACTTTATGATTTTTTTAGACCTTCTAATCAGTAAGGCTAAACAACTGGATTCATGTTCTTCAAGTCTGGTTCCAGTGGTGATGGATTCGTGAGCTCTTCCGTAAATTTAACTCCCTTCTCAGGCCACCTGTTCCTCCACCTCCTCCTTCACTCACCCCCAAGGTTCTGGCCTCCTACTTCATTAATAAAATTAAATCCATCAGGTCTGAGCTCCCCAAAGTCATTCCTTCCCCTTCTCCAACCCCCCGGCTCTCAACCCTCTCCGCTACTCTCCCATCCTTCCGAGCAGTATCCTCAGAGGAGATCTCCTCCCTCCTCACAAGTACTACTCCGGCCACCTGTGCCTCTGAACCCATTCCCTCTCATCTTATGAACTCCCTCGCTCCGTCTCTCCTCCCCCCTTCCATCTTGAACCGCTCACTCTCCACTGGTTCCTTCCCCTCTGCCTTCAGACATGCCCACGTCTCTCCCATCCTAAAAAAAACCTCTCTTGACCCCACCTCCCCTTCTCGTTATCGCCCTATCTTTCTCCTACTATTCCTTTCCAAACTCCTTGAACGAGTCATCCTCACGTGCTGCCTCGAATTCCTCAACGCCATCTCTCTCCTCGACCCCCTCCAATTTGGCTTCTGTTCCCTACATTCCACGGAAACTGCCATCTCAAAGGTCACCAATGACCTCCTGCTTGCCAAATCCAACGGCCCATACTCTATCCTAATCCTCCTCGACCTCTCAGCTGCCTTCGACACTGTGGGCCACCCCCTTCTCCTCAACACGCTATTCAACCTTGGCTTTACAGACTCTGTCCTCTCCTGGTTCTCCTCATCTCTCCGGCCATTCATTCTCAGTCTCTTTTGCGGGCTCCTCCTCTCCCTCCCATCCCCTTATAGTTGGGGTTCCTCAAGGGTCAGTTCTTGGTCCCCTACTGTTCTCTACTGTACCATCTACACTCATTCCTTTGGTGAACTCATTCGCTCCCACGGCTTCAACTATCATCTCTACGCTGATGACACCCAAATCTACATCTCTGCCCCTGCTCTCTCTCCCTTCCTTCAGGCTCGTGTCTCCTCCTGCCTTCAAGATATCTCCATCTGGATGTCTGCCCGCCATCTAAAACTCAGTATGTCCAAGACTGAACTCCTTATTTTCCCTTCCAAACCCTGCCCTCTCCCTGACTTTCCTATCACTGTTGATGGCCTGCAACCTTGGTGTCATTCTGGACTCCGTTCTCTCGTTCACCCCTCACATCTAATCCGTCACCGAAAACTGCCGGTGTCACCTCCAGAACATCGCCAAGATCCACCCTTTCCTCTCCATCCAAACCGCTACCCTATTCCGACTGGATTACTGCATCAGTCTCCTCTCTGATCTCCCATCCTCCTGTCTCTCCCCACTTCAATCTATACTTCACGCTGCTGCCCAGATCATCTTTGTGCAGAAACGCTCTGGGCATGTTACTCCCCTCCTCAAAAATCTCCAGTGGCTACCAATCAACCTACGCATCAGGCAAAAACTCCTCAGTCCTGGCTTCACGGCTCTCCATCAGCTCGCCCCCTCCTACCTCACCTCCCTTCTTTCCTTCTACAGCCCAGCCCGCACCCTCCAATCCTCTGCCGCTAACCTCCTCACTGTGCGTCGTTCTCACCTGTCCCGCCATCGACCACCGGCCCACCTCATCCCCCTGGCCTGGAATGCCCTCCCTCTGCACATACGCCAAGCTAGCTCTCTTCCTCCCTTCAAAGCCCTACTGAGAGCTCACCTCCTCCAGGAGGCCTTCCCAGACTGAGCCCCATCTTTCCTCTCCCCCTTCCCATCCCCCTGCCCTACCTCCTTCCCCTCCCCACAGCACCTGTATATATGTTTGTACATATTTATTACTCTATTTATTTTACTTGCACATATTTACTATTCTATTTATTTTATTTTGTTAATTTATTTTTGTTCTCTGTCTCCCCCTCCTAGACTGTGAGCCCGCAGCTGGGTAGGGACCGTCTCTATATATTGCCAACTTGTACTTCCCAAGCGCTTAATACAGTGCTCTGGACACAGTAAATGCTCAATAAATGCGATTGAATGAATGAATGAATAACCAGGCTGTGGGCCACCATTAGTCCACGGGTTCCAGTCTGCTCTTCCACATTTTCCCAGGACTTTTCCTAGCATTAGTGTTTTCTCCAGAGAATTAGTTCTCCTGATTATGTGTCCAAAACATGCTAATCTAAGTCGAGTCAGTTGGTCTTCCAAAGACCACTTTGGTTTAATTTGCTCCAAAATCCTTTGGATTTTGCCGAAAGGGCAATCCATGGTATTCGCCAAAATCTTATCCAAAACCACATTTCAAAAGAATTGATGTTCTTCTATCCTGTTTTTTCACTGTCCAGCTTTCAGATCCTATATTGTCACTGGAAACACCATAGAGTTGACAATTTGTATTATTGTGGCAATTGTTACATAAGCACATTTCAAGAGTTTTTCAGGCTTTTCAAAGAAAGTCTTCCTAACATGAATATTTGATGTATTTTTTGGTTACTAGTTCCTTTATTATTGATTATCGATCCCAGGAGAGAAATATTATCAACTATTTCAGTCTTCACTTCATTCACTACAAACGTGTTAAAACTTCCAGTTGTCATGATCTTTCTTTTCTTGACATTCAAATATAGGCCCATCTTTTTGCTCTGTTCCTTAATTTCTAATGATAAGGCCTTCAAGTCTTCTTCACTTCTTGCTAGTAAAGTTGTATCATCAGCATAACAAAGGTTGTTTATATTCCTTCCTCCAATCCTTACTGCATAACCCCATTGTAATGCAAAAAGTTGAGGCCCCCCCCATCAGTCCAGGGATTCTGTCTCTCTCCCAGTGCTGTCTGCCACCATCATTCCAGCTGTTCTACCTCATTCATAAAGCTGTGGGAAAGCAACAGTCCAGGGGTTATGTTACCTTTACCAGGCTGTGGGTCACCACCAGTACGGATGTTCTGTCACCTTCACCATGCTGTGGACCAGAACCAGTCTAGGGGATCTTTCACCTTCACCAGGCGGTGAACCACCACTGGTACAGGAATATTTTCACAGTCGTCAGACTGGGGGCTGCCACAAGTCCAGGGGTTTTGACCCCATGTCCAGGCTGTGGAACATCACCAGTCTAGGGGTTCTGTCATTCATTCATTCAATCATATTTATTGAGCACTTACAGTGTGCAGGGCACTGTACTAAGCCCTTGGGAGTGAACAATGCAACAACAGACACATTCCCAGCCCACTACTAGCTGACAGTCTAGAGGTGGAGAGAGAGACGACAATACAAATAAATAAATTACAGATATGTACATAAGTACTGTGGGCTGGGAGGGGAGACCAAAGGGAGGAAGTCAGGGTGATGCAGAAGGGAGTGAGAGAGGAAAGGAAGACTTAGTTTGGGAAAGTCTGTTGGAGAAGATGTGTCTTCAATAAGGCTTTTGAAGATGGAAAGAATAATTCTCCATCGGATTTGAGGAGGGAGGACATTCTTTCAACCTCACCAGTCTGTTGGCCACCACCAGTACTTGTGTTCTGTCATTTTACCATAGTGCAGGTCTGAATCAGGTCAGCGATCTTTCACCTTCACCAGGCTGTGAACCACCACCAGCACAGGAATAATTTCACAGTCACCAGGCTAGGAGTTGCCATCAATCCCGGGGTTCTGTAACCATATGCAAACTGTGGGTCTCCTCCAGTCTAGATGTTCTGCAACCTTCACCTGGTTGTTGGCCACTGCAAGTACAGATACACTGTCACCTTCACCAAGCTGTAGGTCAGGACCAGTCCAAGGGATCTTTCAACTTCACCAGGCTGTGGATCCCCAAGTTCAGAATATTTTCACAGTCACCAATCTGGGAGCTGTCAACAATCTAAGGTTTCTGTCTCCATAGAGAAGCAGCTTGGCCTAGTGGACAAAGCACGGACCTGGGAGTCAGAAGGACCTAGGTTTTAATCCCAATTCCACCACCTGTCTGCTATGTGACTTTGGGCAAGATACTTCACCTCTCTGGGCCTCAGCTATCTAATCTGTAAAATGGGGATTAAGATTGTGAGCCTCATGTGGGACAGGGACCTTGTGTCTCTTTGCATTAAGGAGAAACTTCAAGACTCTCTGCCAACTTAGCACACTGCTCTTTTCATTTGCATTTCCACAACTCATTCTCTTGACTCTTCTTAAGCCAACCCAACTGAACCTTGCTCTCAACTCTTCCACCCCAGTCCTCTTACTCATGCCTTTCCCCTAGCTAGGAGCTGATTCCCCAGGTCTACCCTCCTTCAAAGCCCTAGCAAAATTCCCGCTCCTGCTAATGTCTTCCCTGATCAACTTCTCACCTCTCTAAATTGTATGATCTCACCAGCCAGCCTTGGCCCTTACAAACTTCTTATATCTATCCTCAGCACTTTTCTATACATGCTAATTCAATTATTTATTTTGGTTACTCTTGTTGTAAATATTTTTATGTTCATCATCCCACTACAGTGAAAGCTTCCTTGGTACAGGGAATATTTCACTTCTTTATCCTGTATAACCCAAGGGCCTCTTAGAGTGAAATACATCAAGCAAATAATCTATGAACACCAACGTTGCTAATACTACTCTTCTAATTTGGAGACACCTTCCAACTTTCTATTAACAATTAAGATGCTCATTATCTAACTTTTCCAACATTTTCACAAGGCGTCCATTTGAGTTTGGTTTTGTTTCTTTTCTCAGCTCTCAGCCCTACAGCAATTACTTGTATATCCATAATTTCTTTATTTCCATTAATGTTTGTCTCCTCTTCTAGACTGTAAGCTCGTTTGGGCAGGGAACATGTCTACCAACTCCGTTACATAGTACTCTCCCAAGCTCTTAGTACAATGTTCTGCACGCAGTAAGTAATCAATAAATATGATTAATTAACAGATTGATTCTCTTTTTCAGTCAAGAGGACCATTAAATTTGATGCTATGGTAAACTCAATTGAGTTGGTCTTCCTCATACACCTTCTTCACTACTTCTCAGCATTAAATATAGTACCATTCATTTCCTTATGAATTGTTATGATATTAGCTTACATACCCTTCCATTTGAGCACTAACTCATATAACTGGCTATGTACTTCTACTTTCTTATCCTATCTATAAACTATTTCAATACCTGTCTGTTCTGCTATATTATAAGCTTTGAGGGCTGGGATTGTGTTTACTCACTCTAATGAAATCTTCCAAGCACTTGGTGCAGTTCTCTATGGACCATAATTGTTTAATTAATGTTAATGATTAATTGATTGTCTGAGAAAGCGGACATTTCTCCCATCTAAAATCCTTATCTACTTTTTTAAATTTGGATCACTTATTCAGTCAATCTTGGGGAGAATAATGGATTCCTGCTCCTACTTCTCCCCCTGCCCTTATTTCTATATTCTATATTTGCAGTTGTGGCCTGACATGACCTAATAAGGACAGTGTCAGACATGCAGAGCTGTGTGGAAGACAGGATTTGGGACAACCCTGGGATTTCGAGGATATGACACTGTTGCTGCCATGTCTGGCTAATCTCTGATGAGTTAATAGAGTACAGCTCATTCAGTGGAACAAATTGAGCATCAGGAAGAAATGTCAGAGTCTTTCTAGACATGCCCCAGTTGTAGTGTCAATGTGAATTACTGCTGAGCAATCCATTTACTTGCACACACTAATCATCACCCGAGGGAGGGGGATAATGAGGGAATTGGTTTGAAATGCTGCTCCAAGGTCCAAGCCTGCTCCAAGCTCCAAGCCTGTGTCTCCCAACCAGGGAGAGTGATGGAGATGGGTGAGTACTACCGACCCATTTCTTTCTCTCATTGGGGATCAGGATCGGTAGTCAGAACATAAAATATTTACATTGAAGAATGTGCTGTATGCTGGGCTGAAGGTACTGTTGATGTTCCCTCATGCTGGGGCAATGAGATTTAATGAGTTATTGTTTCAAGCTGCGGCTGCAAAGTTTACTTTAACTTTAAATGCTGTCTTCTCCTCAATCAATTAATCAATCAAGTGCATTTATTGAGCATTGACTGTGCACAAAGCACTGTACTAAGTGCTTGGGAGAATACATTATAACACTATCACAGAGTTGGTTGGTACATTCCCTGCCCATGAGCTTTCTCCTCCTCTACCTATGAATTATTTTAAGTGATTAAACTCCATTTCATTTAGATAATAGCAGGTCTCTGGTATGTCACCACCAGCTGCATTTTTGCTGAATAGGACATGAAAAATAGCATTTTAAAAATGAAGTGCTATACTTTGATATGTACCCAAAATATCTAATTCATTCATTCATTCATTCATTCAATCGTATTCATTGAGCGCTTACTGTGTGCAGAGCACTGTACTAAGCACTTGGGAAGTACAAGTTGGCAACATATACAGACAGTCCCTACCCAACAGTGGGCTCACAGTCTAGAAGCGGGAGACAGACAACAAAACAAAACATATTAACAAAATAGAATAAATAGAAAAAATATGTACAAATAAAATAAATAAATAGAGTAATAAATACGTACAAACATATATACATATATACAGGTGTTGTGGGGAGGGGAGGAAGTAAGGCGGGGGGGATGTGGAGGGGGAGGAGGAGGACAGGAAGGAGGGGGCTCAGCCTGGGAAGGCCTCCTGGAGGAGGTGAGCTCTCAGTAGGACTTTGAAAGAAGGAAGAGAGTAGCTTGGCGGATGTGCAGAGGGAGGACATTCCAGGCCAGGGATGGAGAGGAAAGGGCGGATCTTGGGGATGTTGCGGAGGTGAGACTGCCGGGTTTTGGTGACGGATTGGATGTGAGGGGTGAACAAGAGAGCGGAGTCGAGGATGACACCAAGGTTGTGGGCTTGTGAGACGGGAAGGATGGTAGTGCCTTCAACAGTGATTGGAAAGTCAGGGAGAGGGCAGGGTTTGGGAGGGAAGACAAGGAGTTCAGTCTTGGACATGTTGAGTTTCAGATGGCGGGCAGACATCCAGATGGAGATGTCCTGAAGGCAGGAGGAGATGTGAGCCTGGAGGGAGGGAGAAAGAGCAGGCGCAGAGATGTAGATTTGGGTGTCATCAGCGTAGAGATGATAGTTGAAGCCGTGGGAGCGAATGAGTTCACCAAGGGAGTGAGTGTAGATCGAGAACAGAAGGGGACCAAGAACTGAACCTTGAGGAACCCCTACAGTAAGGGGATGGGAGTGGAAGGAGGAGCCCGCAAAAGAGACTGATAATTCAACTTTCCTATTACTGATATATGTTCACATTGCTATTCAAAAAGTAAGCTACTTATGATGATGATTATTATGGTATTTGTGAACCGCTTACTATGTGCCAAGCACTATTCTAAGTGTTAGGGTAGACACAAGGTAATCAGGTTGGGCCCAAACCCACTCCCACATGGGGCTCACGGTCTCAATCCCCATTTTACAGATGAGGGAACTGAGGCACAGAGAAGTGGCCAGGGTCACACATTAGACAAGTGGCAGAGCCGGGATTAGGACCCTTGTATGTTTTTCATTACTGACTTTTAATATGTCTTCATTACATTATTGAAGTCTCTGTATCTTGGGAGCTCGTCAATGAGTTTTACATGGGAAATTAATCATCATTTCTCATTCTTTCAATTCAAACTCTATTTTCATGAAATCAACTAAGAGCTCTTCATCAGTCAATTAATCAGTCATATTTATTGAGGATCTACTATGTGCTGAGCATTCATCCGTTCATTCAATCATATTTATTGAGCACTTACTGTGTGCAGAGCACTGTACCAAAAATCACCAGTGGTTGCCTATCAACCTTCATATGAAGCAAAAACTCTTCATTATTGGCTTCGAAGATCTCCATAATCTTGCCCCCTCCTACCTCACCTCCTTTCTCTCCGTCTGCAGCCCAGCCCACACACTCTGCTCCTCTGCTGCTAACCTACTCACTGTGCCACCTTCTCGCCTGTCTTGCTGTCGAACCCTGGACAAAGTCCTACCTCTGGCCTGGAATGCCCTCCCTTCTCACATCCATCAAACTAGTTCTCTTCCCCCCTTCAAAGTCCTACTGAAAGCTCCCCTCCTCCAGGAGGTCATACCAGAGTAAGCCACCCTTTTCCTCTGCTCCTCCTCCCCTCTACATCGCCCCTACTCCCTCCCTCTGCTCTACCCCCCTCCATGCCCCAAAGCACTTGTGTGTATCTGTACATATTTATTATTCTATTTATTTTATTAATGATGTGTATACATCTATAATTCTACTTATTTATATCGATGCTATTGATGCCTGTCTACTTGTTTTGTTGTGTTGTCTGTCACCTCCCTTGTAGACTGTGAGCCCCTTTTTGGGTAGGGATTGTCTCTGTTGCTGAATTGTACTGTTCACGTGATTAGTACAGTGCTCTGCATACAGCAAGCGCTCAATAAATGTGATTGAGTGAATGAAAAAAGTACAATACCATAATAGAGAGAGACGATCTCTGCCTACAGCGAGCTCACTGTCTCGGGGGTGGAGGAGAAAGACGTCAATACGAGTAAGCAGATATCAATATAAATAAATGAAATTATAGATATATACATAAGTGCTATGGGGCAGGGGTGGGGAGAGCAAAGCAAGTGAGTCAGGGTGATGCAGAATGGAGTGGGAGATGAGGAAAAGTGGGGCTTAGTCTGGGAAGGCCTCTTGAAGGAGATTATTTTCAGTAAAACTTTAAAGGCAGGGAGAGTAATTGTCTGGTGGGTTTGAGGAGGGAGGGCATTCTAGGCAGCTTTCAATACTGTGGACCACCCTTTTCTGCAGGAAACGTTATCAAACCTTGGCTTCACTTACTCTGTCTTTTCCTGGTTCTCCTATTATCTATCTGGCGATTCATTTTCAGTCTCCTTCACAAGCTCGTCTTTGGTGTTTCTCAGGATCATTTCTGGGTCCTCTTATATTCTCTATCTACACCGACTCCCTTGGAGAACTCATTCACTCCCACAGCTTCAACTACCACCTCTATGTAGATGATACCCACATCTATATCTCTAGCCCTGATCTCTCTCCCTCTCTTCAGTCTCGTAACTCCTCCTTCCTTCAAGACATCTCCACTTGTATGTTCTCCCGTCACCTCAAACTGAACATGTCCATAACAGAACTCTTTATCTTTTCATCCAAACCCTGGCCTCCCCCTAAATTTCCCATCACTGTAGGTGGCATCACCATCCTTAATTCATTCATTCATTCATTCAATCGTATTTACTGAGCATTTACTGTGTACAGAGCACTGTACTAAGCGCTTGGAAAGTACAATTCAGCAATAAAGGGAGACAATCCCTGCCCACATTAATCTTACAGTCTAGAAGGGGGGAGGCAGGCATCAAAACAATTAAACAGGTATCAATATAAATAAATAGAATTATAGATATATACATTTATACATAAATGCTGAGAGGAGGGGAGTGAAAGAGCAAAGGTAGTGAGTCGAGGTGACATGGAAGGGAGGGGGAGCTGAGGAAAAGGGGGCCTACGTCTGGGAAGGCCTCTTGAAGGTGATGAGCCTTCATTAACACTTTGAAGGAGGGAAGGGTGATTGTTTGGAAGATTTGAGCAGGGAGATGTTCCAGGACAGAGGTAGGAGGTGGGCCCAGTGTCCACGGTGGGACAGGCAAGAACAAGGCACAGGGGGAACGTTGGCACCAGATGAGCAGAGAGTGTGGGCTGGATTTAAAAGGAGAGAAGGGAGGTGAGGTAAGAAGGGGCAAGGTGATGGAGAGCTTTGAAGCTAATAGTGAGGATTTTTTGTTTTATATGGAGGTTGATAGGCAACCACTGGAGATCTTTGAGGAGTTGAGGTGACATGATCAGAACGTTTCTGTAGAAAGATTATCCGGGCAGCAGAGTGAAGTGTGGACTGAAGTGGGGAGAGGCAAGGGATTAGGAAGTCAGAAAGGAGGCTGATGCAGTAATCCAGTCGGCATAGGATGAATGATTGTACTAATGTGGTAGCAGTTTGGATGGAGAGAAAGAGCGGTTCTTGGCGATGTTGTGAAGGTGATACCAGCAGGATTTGTTGATGGATTGGATATGTGGGGTGAATTAGAGAGCGGAGTCAAGGATGGCACCAAGGTTACGGGCTTGTGAGATGGGAAGGATGTTGGTGCTATCCTTGACTCTTTTCTCACATTCAACCCATATAGTTAATCCATCTCTAAATCCCGTTGGTTCCACCTTCACAACATAACTAAAACCCTCTCTTTCCTCTCTGTCCACACTACTATCACGGTAATGCAATTATTCATCCTACCCAGCCTGGATTACTCTATCAGCCTCTTTGCTGACCTTCCAGCCTCCTGACTCTCCCCACTCCACTTTGCTGCCTGGGTCAATTTTTAAAGAAGATGTTCAGGATATGTCACGTTGCTCCTCAGAAATCTACAGTGGTTGCCTATCCACCTCTGCATCAAACAAAAACTCCTCACCATTGTCTTTAATGCACTCCAACACCTTTCTCCCTCCTAACTCACCCCTGTACTCTCCGACAACTCAGCCTGCACACTTCGTTCCTCTTCTGCTAGCTTTCTCACTGTGTCTCGATCTTGCCATCTCCCCACCAACCTCTTGGCTACATCCTGTCTCTATCTTGGAATGCCCTCTCTCTTCAAATCTGACAGACAATTAATCTCCCCCTATTCAAAGTCATATTGAAGACACATCTCCTCCAAGAGGCCTTCGCAGACTAGGCCCCACTTTCCTCTTCTCCCACTCCTTTATGCGTCACCCTGACTTGCTCCCTTTGCTCTTCCACCTTGCAGCTCCACAGCGCTTATGAACAAATCTGTAATTTATTTTTACTGATGCTTATTTGCCCCCCTCCATCCTGTAAGCTCATTGTGGGCAGGGAATGTTTCTGTTTATTGTTATAATTGTACTCTCTCAAGCGCCTAGTACAGCGTTCTGCAGACAGTTAGGGATCAATAAATTTGAATGAATGAATGAATGAATGATTTGGGAAGGTAGCGAGGGAGTTCAAGTTAGGGGAAGAGGGAGAGTGATTGTACCTAGGTGGAGGGGCTGAGAGTAATATGGAAAACAGTGGGTGAAGATAATAGATAGGTAAAGTGGGGAAAGTTGATGGAGAGTCTTGAAGTTGATTGTGAGGTTGGTTTTTTTGCTTCAGAGATACAAAAGATGCCAGGGTAGGATTATGAGGAGAGGAGAATTATGGATTGGGAGACAGCTCAGGAAGACGAACGTCACAAATAGCTGTTGTTTGAAAATCTCCAAATGGGAAACTGAAAACGAGGAAGGCATAGGAAACATTTTCAGGACAAAATAAAACAAAACTTCAGACCCTACTGCTTCCCAGATGAAAAATGGGAGTCAGTTTCTAAGGGTAGATCATCATGGCACACTGCCATCAAGAAGGGAATGACTGAGCAAAAGCTTCCTATGTAGACACAAGGTGGTGAAAAGTACACCACAAGGAACGACCTTCTAATTTGCAATGTGGCTGGGACTGTAGAACCATGTTGACCTTTTTTGCCATAGGGAGACAAACGTCAGTGAGTTCAAATCCTGGCTCTGCCATTTGTCAGCTGTGTGACTTTGGGCAAATCACTTAACTTCTCTGTGCCTCAGTTCCCTCATCTGTAAAATGGGGATTAATACTGTGAGCCCTACGTGGGACAACTTGAATCCCTTGTATCTACCCCAGTGCTTAACACAGTGCTTGGCACGTACTAAGCGCTTAACAAATACCATTATCATTATTATAATTATCTTCTTCAAATATGAAGGACTGCATATAGTAAGCACTATATTTTATTGTACTCTCCCAAGCACTTGGTGCAGTGCTTTGCACGTAGTAAACACTCAATAAATAAGATTGATTGAGCTATATTGATATAAAGCTCAATAGAAGTTATCTATCTATCTATAGATACAGATAGATTTATCTGTATTTATAGCTATTTCTGTCTGTCTCTCTCCATATATATACATTATATATAATGTGTGTATATATATATATATATATATATATACATTATTTGTTGAGCATTTACTATGTGCAGAGAACTGTACTAAGCACTTGGAAGAGTACAATAGAATTAAGAGACACTTTCCCTACCCACAACAAGTTTATAGTATACAGAGAAATAGATAGCTATATATGTGTGTGTATATGTATATATACAAATATACACATATATAGTAACTATATAGAGAGACTATCTCTCTCATTCTTTCATTCATTCATATTTAGTGAGTGCTTACTGTATGCAGAACACTGTACTAAGTACAATTCGGCAGCAGACAGAGACAATCCCTACCAAACAACGACAATAGAGAGAGAGAGAGAGAGAGAGAGACTATACATATGTATAGTGAGCAGCATCGAGTAAATCTCGTAGGATCTGGTTAAAAGCCTGTCATTAATGACCTTAAGGAGTCCAGTTTTGGTGGAGTGAAGGAGTAAAAACCCAGACTGGTGCCCCTTCCTCACCTTCCTTCTCTCCTTTTCCATGCCCACTTTTATCCTCAGAGACTTCAATATCCACATGGATATCCCTGGTGACTCCTCTGCCGCCCACCTTCTATCTCTCCTTGACGCTGCCAACCTCTTGCTCCACCCCACCTAGCCCATTCAAAAACTTGGTCACACCCTCGACCTCATCATCTCCTACAGCTGCATTGTCTCCACCCTCACCAACTCTGAAATCCCTCTCTCTGATCATAATCTTCTCACCTGCCTCCTCACTCACACTCCTTTCCCCTGTAAATTCATATTACTCCCTCACAGAGATCTCCGCTCTCTTGACCCCATCCATCTTTCTGAGCGCCTCACACACCAGCTCGCCTCCCTTTCCTCTCTACCCAATCTTGATGATAAAATTACTGCTCTCAACTCTACCCTTTCTGCTCAGTTTGACTCGCTCACTCCCCTTTCCCTTCACCGCTCTCGTACCACTAACACACAGCCCTGGATCACTGCCACTGTCCGCCTCCTCCGCTCTTATGCTCGAGCTGCTGAACACTGCTGGCGAAAGTCTAAACACCATGCCAACCTCGCTCACTTCAAGTTTATGCTTTCCTGCCTTAACTCAGCCCTCTCTTCTGCCAGACAAAACTATTTCTCCTCCCTTATTGACACCCATGCCCATCATCCCCGTCAGCTTTTCCATACATTCAACTCCCTTCTCAGGCCCCCGGTTCGTCCCCCTTCTCCTTCCCTCACCCAAAACGATCTGGCCTCCTACTTCATTAATGAAATTAAATCCATCAGCTCTGAGCTCTCCAAAGTCACTCCCCCTCGACTTCTCCAACCCTCCAGCTCTCAACGTTCTCCGCTACTCTCCCATCCTTCCCAGCAGTATCCTCAGAGGAGATCTCCTCCCTCCTCTCAAGTGCTACTCCAGCCACCTGTGCTTCTGACCCCATTCCCTCTCATCTTATGAAATCTCTCGTTCAGTCCCTTCTCCCCTCCTTAACTTCCATCTTCAACTGCTCACTCTCCACTGGTTCCTTCCCCTCATCCTTCAAACATGCCCACGTCTCTTCCATCCTACAAAATCCTCCCTTAACCCCACCTCACCTTCTAGTTATTGCCCTATCTCCCTCCTACCATTCCTTTCCAAACTCCTTGAACGAGTCATCTACACACGCTGCCTCGAATTCCTCAACGCCAACTCTCTCCTCGACCCCCTCCAATCTGGCTTCCATCCCCTATTTTCCATGGAAACGGCCCTCTCAAAGGTCACCAATGACCTCCTGCTTGCCAACTCCAACGGCTCATACTCTATCCTAATCCTCCTCGACCTCTCAGCTGCCTTCGACACTGTGGACCACCCCCTTCTCCTCAATACGCTATCCAACCTTGTCTTCACAGACTCCATCCTCTCCTGGTTCTCCTCGTATCTCACCGGTCATTCATTCTCAGTCTCTTTTGCGGGTTCCTACTCCGCCTCCCATCCCCTTACTGTAGGGGTTCCTCAAGGTTCAATTCTTGGTCCCCTTCTGTTCTCGATCTACACTCACTCCCTTGGTGAACTCATTCGCTCCCACGGCTTCAACTATCATCTCTACGCTGATGACACCCAAATCTACATCTCTGCCCCTGCTTTCTCTCCCTCCATCCAGGCTCGCATCTCTTCCTGCCTTCAGGACATCTTCATCTGGATGTCTGCCCTCTACCTAAAACTCAACATGTCCAAGACTGAACTCCTTGTCTTCCCTCCCAAACCCTGCCCTCTCCCTGACTTTCCCATCTCTGTTGATAGCACTACCATCCTTCCCGTCTCACAGTCCTGCAGCCTTGGTGTCATCCTCGACTCCGCTTTCTCGTTCACCCCTCACATCCAAGACGTCACCAAAACCTGCCGGTCTTACCTTCGCAACATTGCCAAGATCCGCCCTTTCCTCTCCATCCAAACTGCTACCCTGCTCGTTCAAGCTCTCATCCTATCCCGTCTGGATTACTGTATCAGCCTCCTCTCTGATCTCCCATCCTCCTGCCTCTCCCCACTTCAATCCACACTTCATGCTGCTGCCCGGATTGTCTTTGTCCAGAAAAGCTCTGGGCATGTTACTCCCCTCCTCAAAAATCTCCAGTGGCTACCAATCTATCAACTCATCAGGCAAAAATTCCTTACCCTCAGCTTCAAGGCTGTCCATCACCTCACCCCCTCTTACCTCACCTCCCTTCACTCCTTCTACAGCCCAGCCCGCACCCTCCACTCCTCTGCCGCTAATCTCCTCACCGTGCCTCATTCCCGCCTGTCCCGCCGTCGACCACCGGCCCACATTATCCCCCTGGCCTGGAATGCCCTCCCTCTGCACATCCACCAAGCTAGCTCTCTTCCGCCCTTCAAGGCCCTACTGAGAGCTCACCTCCTCCACGAGGCCTTCCAGACTGAGCCCTCTCCTTCCTCTCCCCCTCCTCCCCCTCCCCGTCGCCCCGCCTTACTTACTTTCCCTCCCCACAGCACCTGTATATATGTATATATGTTTGTATGTAGTTATTACTCCATTTATTTATTTATTTTATTTGTACATATTTATTCTATTTATTTTATTTTGTTGCTATGTTTTGTTTTGTTCTCTGTCTCCCCCTTCTATCAATCAATCAATCAATCGTATTTATTGAGCGCTTACTGTGTGCAGAGCACTGTACTAAGCGCTTGGGAAGTACAAGTAGGCAACATACAGGGACAGTCCCTACCCAACAGTGGGCTCACAGTCTAGAAGGGGGAGACAGAGAACAAAACCAAACATACTAACAAAATAAAATAAATAGAATAGATATGTACAAGTAAAATAAATAAATAAATAAATAAATAGAGTAATAAATATGTACAAACATATATACATATATACAGGTGCTGTGGGGAAGGGAAGGAGGTAAGATGGGGGGATGGAGAGGGGGCAGGGGGAGAAGAAGGAAGAGGCTCAGTCTGGGAAGGCCTTCTGGAGGAGGTGAGCTCTCAGTAGGGTCTTCAATTAGGGTCTTCCTCCCTTCAAGGGAGGAAGAGAGCTAGCTTGGTGGTTGGGCAGAGGGAGGGCATTCCAGGCCCAGGGGATGACGTCGGCCGGGGGCCGATGGCGGGACAGGCGGGAACGAGGCACGGTGAGGAGATTAGCGGCAGAGGAGCAGAGGGTGCGGGCTGGGCTGTAGAAGGAGAGAAGGGTGGTGAGGTATGAGGGGGCGAGGTGAAGGAGAGCCTTGAAGCCGAGGGTGAGGAGTTTCTGCCTGATGTGCAGATTGATTGGTAGCCACTGGAGAATTTTGAGGAGGGGAGTAACATGCCCAGAGCATTTCTGGACAAAGTCAATCCGGGCAGCAGCATGAAGTATGGATTGAAGTGGGGAGAGACACGAGGATGGGAGATCAGAGAAAAGGCTGATACAGTAGTCCAGACGGGATAGGATGAGAGCTTGAATGAGCAGGGTAGTGGTTTGGATGGAGAGGAAAGGGCGGATCTTGGCAATGTTGCGGAGCTGAGACCAGTAGGTTTTGGTGACGGCTTGGATGTGAGGGGTGAATGAGAGAGCGGGGTCGAGGATGACACCCAGGTTGCGGGCTTGTGAGATGGGAAGGATGGTAGTGCCGTCAACAGAGATGGGAAAGTCAGGGAGAGGGCAGGGTTTGGGAGGGAAGACAAGGAGTTCAGTCTTGGACATGTTGAGATTTAGGTGGCGGGCAGACATCGAGATGGAGATGTCCTGAATTCAGGAGGAGATGCGAGCCTGTAGAGAGGGGGAGAGAGAAGGGGCAGAGATGTAGATCTGGGTGTCATCAGCGTAGAGATGATAGTTGAAGCCGTGGGAGCGAATGAGTTCACCAAGGGAGTGAGTGTAGATGGAGAACAGAAGGGGACCATGCACTGAACCTTGGGGAACCCCCACAGTAAGGGGATGGGAGGGGGAGGAGGAGCCGGCAAAAGAGACTGAGAATGAACGACCGGAGAGATAAGAGGAGAATCAGGAGAGGACGGAGTCCCCTTCTAGACTGTGAGCCCATTTTTGGGTAGGCACCCTCTCTATATGTTGCCAACTTGTATTCCCAAGCGCATAATACAATGCTCTGCACACAGTAAGCGCCCAATAAATACGATTGAATGAATGAATGAATGAAAGGTTGGGAAGAGAGTTGCTGGTGAAGAAATTAACAGAGCAGGTGAATATCACCCATTTTCAAGGACACAATGAGTTGGGGCTGGGAAAGACAACCCCAGGCCTCAAGTGAGGCTGGAGATTTCATTCATTCATCCATTCAGTACTTTTTTTTTGAAGACCTACTGTGCACTGGATACTGTGCTATCGTACTGGAGGGAAAAGCCCCAAGAGAAACAGCATGTCCTAGTGAAAAGAGTACCAGCCTGGGAGTCACAGGTCCTGGCTTCTTATCCTGGCTTTGCCAGTTTCTTGCTGTATGACCTTGGGCAAGTCACTTAATCTTTCTGTGCTTCCGTTCCTCAACTGTAAAATGGAGATTAAATACCAATTTTCCCTCCTATTTAGATGGTGAGCTCCATGTGGGACAGTGAATTTGTTCAACTTAATTAACTCGTTTCTACCCCAGTGTTTAAGGACAATGTTTGACACATAGTAAGCTTTTAACCAACACCATAAAAAATTCCCGAAAACAAGAGGCTCACAGTGGAAGAATAAGGGCTAGGGAAGGAGGAGTTTGGCACTGAATAAATATGGAGAAATGAAATAAAAAGCAAAGAAATCATTAAAAGACAAGATCAGTGATCAATATAAAACCAACAAAGAATTGTGACTAAAGGATCAGCTTTTCGGTCTCCTCATACCTCGGCTAGGGCTGCTCAGAGTTCAGAAGTCGTAATAGCTATATCCACAGGCACCACAACATTTGAAAAGTGGTTACAGGAACACTGATGCTGTTTCCCCATGATGGCCACCTGGAGGAGGGCTTGATGGGATTCCAAGTTGGTATAGGGTTTGGGAAGTCTCTCTTTCCCAGGTAGCAGCCCAATGGAAAAGAGCAATGAGAACCTCATGCTGATGTTTCTTTTCCCTCTCTGAAGGCAAATAGAAAGCAGAACTTGTCTCCTTTCTGTTGGAAATAAGTCTGGAATGGGGGAAATTGAATCAATCAGTCAATAACATTTACTGAGCATCTACTGTGCACAAAACATTGCAATACTTTCTTGGGAGAGTATAGAAGAAATAATGAAACACACTCCCTGCCATTCATTCATTCAATCATATTTATTGAGCACTTACTGTGTGCAGAGCACTGTACTAAGCGCTTGTCCTCTAGGGAGTTACTGAATATAGTCAGAGTGCTCGCTTTGAACCCATTCCTTCGGCTAATGGAGGAATATTTAATTCTCCAAAAATCCTGAAAGCAAGAGGGACCCAGACCTGGGAAGCCGACCTTACTTGTGTTGTTTTTTGTTTTACTCCACAGAAATATGAGAATAGAGGACAGATTTACCGCAGTTCAAAGTGGATAATCCTTTGGTCTGGCCTGTCCAGTCTACTTGAGCCCAAGCTGAATATGGTGACACATCTCTTCTTGCTAAATACTTTGACCAAGGCAAAAAAACAAGGTCAATTAATCAATCAATCAATTTCATGAATTGAGGGCTTACTGTAATCAGAGTACTGAACTGAGGGCAATGGAAAAACAGTAAAACGGAGTTGGTATACACATTCCCCACTCAAAGTGCACTTTCAGTCTAGAGGGGGAGACAAATTAATATAAATGAATAAATGGGTACATAAGTGCAGTGGGTCTGGAGAGGGGTAAACAAAAGAATGCAAATCCTAGTGAAAGGCCAGCATGAAAGGGAGTGGGGGAAGAGGAAATGAGGGCTTAGTCAGAGAAGGCCTCTTGGAGGAAATGTGTTTTTAGTAAGGTTTTGAAGGTTGTAAGAGTCAATGTTTATCAACAAATATGTGAAAGCTGAGAATAATCTTTATTGTTTGGACAAGATTTGGGTGTTTGGAACGTGGCATGGGCCTTGGCATGGACTGGGTGCTTTACCGAATGCTTCCTCCCTTCTCTCAGGATTGGCAGCTTGCTCTGCAGGAAGACCCTTCTGGTTCTGGTGGTGAATCCAAAGGATGGATCCCACGGAGATGGTTTTTGGGATCTTGATCCTACTGGAGATCAGCTTCAGGGCTTTAGGGAATGTGTTTCTCTTCTGGTTTACGTCTACCAGGTCTCTGCCAACAAAAAGAAAGTCCTCAGACCTAATCCTTGTCCACCTGGCCGTGGCCAACACCATGACCCTTCTGATGAAGGGAATCCCAGACATTCTGTCAGCCTGGGGACTGAGAAGTTTCCTGGGTGATGTTGGTTGTAAAACCCTCCTTTACCTGTACAGACTGTCCCGAGGCCTGACCATCTTCACCACCTGCCTCCTGAGCATCTTCCAGGCTGTCACCATCAGTCCCTGCACCTCCCAGTGGGCAGGACTTAAAGCTAAATTACCCAAGTGTATCACCCCAACTTGTCTTCTCTCCTGGATCTTCAATATGCTGCTGGATGTTACTACACCCATAAACATGACAGGTCACCAGAACAGCACAAGTAGGCAAACTATCAACATTCTGAAATACTGTTCCCCCACTAGCATTAGTGCAATAACCACCCTGGTCGATGCAATCGTGCTCTCCTTTCGGGATCTGTTTTTTGTGGAGCTCATGGGTGGGTCCAGCGGTTACATGGTGCTTGTCCTGCACAGACATCAAGGGCAGGTCCAGCACTTTCGTGGATCTGGCCACTCCTCCAGGCAGATGCCCGAGGTCAGAGAAGCCAGATGTGTCCTTGCCTTCGTGACTCTCTACATCCTTCTGTATGTGAGGGAGACCATCACTGTGAGTGTTTTAATCAACATTAGAAAAACTTTGCCTCTGCCTCTGAACGCACACATGATTTTGACATTCTCCTTCTCAGCTGTAAGTCCATTCTTGATGATTCTTAGTAACAGGAGGATAAGAACCTTCAGGAAGAAGAATTTACCTGTTTGGGACACTGGCCTCTCCCTAGTTCCAGAAAAATGAAATGTTCATTCCCTGTGTCCTGCGGTCAATAAATCAGAGAGTCCTGGGAACAGCAGACTCACAGATGTTCCCCATTGAGTTAGAAGTCATGCTTGGCTGGCCAACCTCTGTAAATTCACCATCTAGCTTGGCCCCATCCTCGCTGATGTCAGGGAGATGTGGCAGCCTGATCTCTGCACCAAACGAACTGAATAGAACTCGGGCCTGGGAGTCAGGTGGTCATGGGTTCTAATACCAGCTCTGCCTGCTGGGTGACCCTAGGCAAGTCGTTTCACTTCTCCATGCCTCGGTTCTCTCATATGTCAAGTGGGGATTGAGACTGTGAGCCCCATGTGGGACAGGGACTGTGTCCAACCCAATTTGCTTGTGTCAACCTCAGCAATTAGTACAGTGCTTGGCACATAGTAAATGCTTAACAAATACCACAACTATTATTATTATTATTACTACTATGTATAAAATCTTCAAAGTATGCAATCTTAGCATTATCTTTGACCCCTTATACACTAACAATTATTTAATTCAATCTGTCATTACATCCTGTCTTTTGTGCTCATAATATGTCCTGCATCCATTCTTCATTGACAATACGAATGACAACAGTCCTAATCCAGCTATTATTCATATCCTGGCTAGACTACTACTATTAAAGAAGCAACACGGCTTAGTGGAAAGAGCACAGGCCTGGGATTCAGAGGACTTGGGTTCTAATTTCGGCTCTGCCAGCCTGGAACAGAGTAAATGCTCAATAAATATGACAATTATAATTACTACTCAGCATAGCCCAAGCTTAACTTCTTTATCTTCCTTCACAAAAGCAGTCCTCCTCCCCAGTCTTTGGATTTGGACTGAATTTTGATTTTTTCACCCCACCTCAGTAGCATAGCACTTTTGTACATAGTCATCATTTATTTTAATGTCTTTCTCCCCCTATGTATTGTAAGACCTTTGCGGACAAGGAATGTGTCTGCCAACTCTATTAAATGATAATCTCCCAAGTGTTTAATACAATGATCTATAAACAGTCACTCCTCAATAAATAGGATGGATTAATTGATTGATTAATTAATTGTTTCCTTGGTAGGAATGTTATTGGCCAAAGCCAATATAGAATAGGCTATAAAATAGTTCAGGGCATGTCACTTCCTCCTCAAAAATCTCCATGGTTGCATCAATATAAATAAATATAATTATAGATATACAGATATATACATTAGAGAAGCAGCGTGGCTCAGTGGGAAGAGCACGGGCTTTGGAGTTAAAGATCGTGGGTTCGAATCCCAGCTCTGCCACAAGTCTGCTGTGTGACCTTGGGCAAGTCACTTAACTTCTCTGAGCCTCAGTTACCTCATCTGTAAAAATGGGGATTAAGACTGTGAGCCATACGTGGGACAACTTGATCACATTGTATCCCCCAGCGCTTAGAACAGTGCTTTGCACATAGTAAGTGCTTAACAAATGCCTTCATTCTTCTTCTTCTTCTTCTTCTTCTTCTTATTATTATTATTATTATTATTCATAAGTGCTGTGGGCTGAGGAGAGGGGTCGAGCAGAGGGAGGGATTCAGGTGTATGGGGAAGGAGGAGGAACAGAGAAAAAAAGGGGGCTCATTCTGGGAAGGCCTCCCGGAGGAGGTGAGCTCTCAGTAGGGCTTTGAAGGGGGGAAGTGTGCTAGGTTGGCGGATGTGAGGAGGGAGGGCATTCCAGGCCAGAGGTAGGACCTTGGGCTGATGACAGGACAGAGGAGAACGAGGCACAGTGAGGAAGTTAGCAGCAGAGGAGAGGAGTGTGCAGACTGGGCTGTAGAAGGAGAGAAGGGAGGGGAGATAGGAGGGGGCAAGGTGAGGAAGTGCTTTGAAACAAATATTGAGTAGTTTTTGCTTGATACGAAGGATGATAGGCAACCACTGGTGATTTTTGAGGAAGGGGGGTGACATTCTCCCAAGCACTTCGTATAGTAATCTGCAGGTGGTAAGCGTTCAATAAATTCCATTCATGATGATGATGATCCTGCATTCAGCAATTCAGAATCAAATCTCACTGGTATCCATTCTAGGTTATTTTAGGGGTTTTTTTTCTACTCAATGTCTCTGTTACTCTTGCCTGCCTCAGTCTCGGGCTCTGTAGCAGAGAGATAAGCCCTGGTATATTTCCACCATGGAGCCCACATATGGAGCCCACACATGCAGCTTTGCTACTATAGGGCATTCTTGGGCTGCTGCGGTGTGTTTTTGGACTGCTCTGGGTTGAGCTCCATGGTGTGGAAAGGGAGATTCAAGCCGTGTTATCCCCACGGGCCAGAGTTGGCCCTGTAACGTGTGGAGAGGGGGCTCCAAGATGCCATTGCTGTGGAGATGAGACCTCCTCTCCCCTCCCCTGTCCCTTCTCACCTGTGGCACTGAAGGCCTGACCTGATTCCACTTCAGCGTACCCCTGCAGTTTTTAGGAGGTGCCTCTTTGTCTAAATTCAGTGCCTCTACCCATTGGCTGCCCACACCCCTTACCAGTCCTGGGGCCTAGCTCCATTGTCAGATGTGCTCCAGTGGTCCAAGACTGCTGCCCCCTTCCCACATACAACCTGATGTTGAGGTGTGGCTCCTAGCCCCTTTCCTGGAGTGCAGCCCTCAGTGACGTCTGGAGCCACTACCACTGTAGGACCTTTTCAAGCCCTGCCCCATCACATCTTGGGATTGACCCTTAGTGCTCAGTATTTCCCCAGTGCCTTGGAATTTTGGGGGTGCCCTTCTGCTGCCATTATCCTCCCCAGACCACGTGGTTCTGAGATGGCAGATCAGGACATAAAGTGGAAATCAATGGAGCATTCATTGGAGGTGGGACAAAGAATAATGAACAGATATCATTGGAGACCGAGTGATGCCAACCTCCTGCTCAGTTACCAAAGAGAAGCCATAGACCCAACTGATAGGTCAAGGACACATAAATGTTCATTCCTGAGGGGAGCATCTTCTGGAGAGCCAAAGGGACCTGACTAGAATGGGAAACAGCCTGGCATAGTGTATAGAACACAGGCCTGGGGGTCAGAGGTCATGGGTTCAAATCCCAGCTCTGCCAATTGTCAGCTGTGTGATTTTAGGCAAAGTCACTTAACTTCTCTGTGCCTCAGTCCCCTCATCTGTAAAATGGGGATTAAGACTATGAGCCCCCCATGGGACAACCTGATCACCTTGTACCTCCCCAGCACTTAGAACAGTTCTTGGTACACAGTAAGCACTTAACAAATACCATTATTATCATTATTATTATTATTATTATTATTAATGATGGCATTTGTTAAGGGCTTACTATGTGCAAAGCATTGTTCTAAGCGCTGGGAGGATACAAGGTGATCAGTTTGTCCCATGAGGGGCTCACAATCTTAACCCCCATTTTTCAGATGAGGTAACTGAGGCACAGAGAAGTTAAGTGACTTGCCCAAAATCACTAAGCCGAGAAGTAGTGAAGTCGGGACTAGAACCCATGATATCTGACTCCAAAGCCCATGCTCTTTCCATTGAGCCACGCTGCTTCTCCGTGCCCACAACACGTTCTGAACATTTTTGTTGAAAAATGATCTGGGCATCAAAGTGAAATATGGATTGAGTGCCCTAGTAGGGAGGATGAGACTACAAGCTGGGCAAAACCCTTGGGCCCTGGTGGACAGGATACATGTGTGGACTTGAATGTTGGAGGACATTAGACCAGAGTCAGTTGATCATAATATCCTGCCCAGAAGAATGGAGGGTTGGTTCATGTGACAGGTAAGACTTGGGGGAATGCCTCATGCTTTAGAGTAACAGGCCTAGACCGAACAACAACCACTACCTAGGAACTGCTGCAACACCCAAAATAGCAAACTGCTGTGAGACCCAACGGGGAGGCAAATAAAAGGCAATTGTATCGAGTCAATAGGAGACTGCCAGAGATGAGATGACATGATGAGAACGAGGTCTCCATAAGTTTAGAACCAGAATGTGACAGAGGCCATGGGGAGGTAGCTTGGCCCTTGTGAACTGTGAACCAGCTAAGACTCGCACCGGGAGTCCACGCTGCCACTCTCAGCCATTGCGGCCTCCCCAAACCAGCTGAAACGTGGGACCATCTTCATGAACTTGGGGGCAAAACAGTCAGATTGGCAGTTAAGTTCGTAGTGTGTGTGTGTGTGTGTGTGTGTGTGTGTGTGTGTGTGTGTGTGTGTGTGTTTCCCCCTTCAATCTGAATTGGAGTTGAATAAAGCTTTGCATTTCTGAATCTGTCATAGAGAGCCCAGTCTAGGAAATTCCTAGTTATTATGTGGAGGTTGGTTAGCATAGTGGGCTTTCCCAGCTAAGGAGGAAGGGCTGGTTTGAAAGCCAAATAGCAGGGACTGGGACTTGTGACAGGTTGGAGTATTGGGGGGATATACTGGAAATGCAAGCCTAAGTACATGTGTTATAGAATGCACTAAACAAATTTGTTCAGATACAACTACATGCTGCTGGGAGATGATGGGAGGATGTCAGATGGGCCTGAAGAAGCCAGCACAACTTGTTCAAATCAAAATGAGCATTCTGCTTGGGAACCATAACAGAGAGAAAGGGGAACACTATTAGTATGAGACCTGGAAATTTTGTCTGTTTCCTAGAGGCATACAGGACACATGATTTCACCAGGAATGACAAATGTTTTAGGTGTGGTGCCAGACAAATGAGAGGGGTGAGGGTCCTCATGGAAGAACAAGAGGAGGGAGGGCAACCGTGCACTCAACCCAGCCTATTTTATGAATGGGGACATTTGGCCCAGCATCCCCATGATGCTGAACCACAGCAGCAGACCCTGGGTAGTTTGGAGTGCAGTAGCTAATAGCCAGGATGAGGAATTATTGATTGATCCTGGGTCTGCCTACGATTTTCTAACTGGACAGAACTCAACATTTGGGACAGTGTGACATGGTCTTTGGACAGAGGCTTCAGGTGTGGTAATAATACTAATGGCATTTGTTAAGCGCTTACTATGTGCAAAGCACTGTTCTAAGCACTGGGGAGGTTACAAGGTGATCAGATTGTCCCACGGGGGGCTCACAGTCTTAATCCCCATTTTACAGATGAGGTAACTAAGGCAAAGAGAAGTTAAATGACTTGCCCAAAGTCACACAGCTGACAATTGGCAGAGCCAGAATTTGATCTCATGACCTCTGACTCCCAAGCCCGTGCTCTTTCCATTGAGCCACGTTGCTTCTCCTAAACCTCTAACCCCTTGGTAAAATGTCTGGTTGCCCTGGGGAATGTGCTGATTTGTGAGAAGACCTGACTAGCCAATCCAACACATAAGAATTGAGTACCCCAACCTTGCAGCGAACACTAGTTGATTGGATGAACCTTACCTTGTGGGGGTAGGGTTCCACTGATTCAGCAGGGGGAGAGATTGATGACCGTCTGCTGCATAGTGGATAGAGCACAGGCCTGGGAATCAGAAGGTCGTGGGTCATATCCCCAGCTCTGCCCCTTGTCTGCTGTGTGATCTTGGGTTTATCACTTTACTCCCCTGGCCCTCAGTTACCTCATCTGTAAAATGGGGATTTATATTGTGAGCTCCATATGAGACAGGGACTGTGTCCAACCCAATCTGCTTGTATTCACCCCAGAGTTTAGTACAGTACCTGTGGCATATGTAAGTGCTCAACAAATACCACAATTATTAATATTATAATTATCATTATTAGCTGTTGATTCCATAATCGTATGGAAGCATGGTGTGTTACCAGCCAGTTGGGAGGACATCAAAGCCTGGGCCAAGGGTAGCTTGGAAGCAGGACTGATATCCAAAGAACTGGGAGTGGGCTTCAGAGAAAGTCTGGCAGAAATGGATCTCCCCTTTGTCCTTGTCTAGCAGGACTGGGCACTAGAGGAGGATTCCCCCAAGGGAGTTATGTACAAGGGTGGGATCTCGGTAGAATCCACTGGGGCCCCTTATGTGCCATTAGAGGCGAAGTTTTCCCTTGTTCATTGGCTACATAGAAGTGAAACTGAAAACCACCCCACCACCAAAGATACAACCGAATGACTGGGGGAGGTGGCATGGCATGGTGGCCAGAAATGAAGGAGGCTAAACAGTAGGTAAGCTCGTGTTTTGAAGTGCCTATCATGATCCTTGCTATGCTTCAGCTAAAGGGCTGGACGGCAGGAGGGAATGCTTTGACCCCAGGGATTGGATTTAAATTGACCATAAGGGACCCCTGCCCCAGACACAGGTTGGGAAGCATTTCAAGCTGGTCATGGTAGTTGCCTTTTGCCTGTAGGGTGAAGGCCTTCCTAATGCTGTGAGACGATGACCCCCAACATGGCTGAGATTATGGTCAAGGAAATATTTTGCCACTGGGAAATCCTGTGGGTGCTTGATTCTAACTTGGGCCTGCTTTCACTTGGGAAGGTTATGTAAATGTTAAGCAGAATTTTGAATATAGATTGGCAGTGCATGTGGCATACCATTCCCAGGCATCTGGACAAATGGAATGAACACAAAGGACTGACTATCAAGGAACGATCAATCAATCAATCAATCAAGCATATTTATTGAGCAGCTTCGAGTTTGACAGATTGAGTCAATCAATCAATCAATCGTATTTATTGAGCGCTTACTGTGTGCAGAGCACTGTACTAGGCGCTTGGGAAGTACAAGTTGGCAACATATAGAGACAGTCCCTACCCAACAGTGGGCACACATTGTAACTGATTCTAGTGTTTCCTGGACTAGTTCTTCAACTGCTACTGACCCTTGTTGACAGGAATGTGTTTGAATTGCCATTAAATCTTATAGTCAGTCTTTTCTCTGCATTATGGAACTATGCTGCAGTCACTTCAGCTTATAAATGACCCAAATCATCTAAAAAAAATCATATGCATTCCAAAATATGCTGCCCGCCCCCCCGCCTGTCTAATCACTCAATATGCTCCACCACAACAGAGACATGGTTGGCAGGGTTGAGTAAGTGTAAATGAATCTTTGTCTTGATCCTTTCAGAAAAGGCACAGTGGTATATGTACATGAATAAAATGTCTAAGAATAGTCGAGTTGGATTCAATTGTGTAGGTGACACAAAGAAAAAAATGGATGAGGAGGTGAGAGATTAGTCAGGGAAAACTTCCTAAATGAAATGGAATTTTAGAAGGGCTTTGAAGATGGGGAGATCAGTGATCTGTCATGCATGAAGGCGGAGGGAGTTCCAGGGAGGGTGTGAGCAAGGGGTCAATGGCTAAAGAGAAGAGAGCGAAACATGATGAGTAGGTTGGTATTAGAGGAGCAAAGTGTGTAGATTGGAATGTAGTTAAAGAGGAATGAGGATAAGTACGGAGTCAAAGTTCTTCAACTTAGCACTTCTGAAAACAAACCACCCTTAGCACTACTGTATGTGTATCAAGTTACTTATTCTTTGTATTCATTCACTCAGTTATTTGCTTTGCTTCCCCTTGTGCCTTCTGTCTTTTCCTAAGTAGAAATAATTTATTTCTGCTCATCTCTCCCATTAGTCTCTAAGATCCTTGAGATCCAGGACTCTTTCTTTTACTGTATTGAACTCTTCCAAATGCTTAGCTTATTCCATTGTATTGTATTCATCCAAGCACTTAGTACATTGCTCTGCATATAGTAAGTACTCAAAAATACCATTGACTGCTTACCTGATTATCTCACTTCTCCACCTACAGTAGGTGCTATCACTGATTTAATGAAATTTTAAAGTGGATTTTTGGGCATTTCCTCCAAGGGTCCAATCTCGTCTTTAGGATTTTCCTGAGGCGATGGGGTACCAAAAAGAAATTCCCGACAATGAGCTCCAAATAGAGAATAGTATGACGGAAATCCATGTCCTCTGCTTTCCTCCCACTCCCTCTTAGGTGGGCCACCACGAATAGTGGGCAGCTTGAGGCCCAGACAACTCTCTTGGATCTCTGCAAGGCTCAGCATCCCTGTTGAGAAACCAATTACTTGCATATTTCTACATGGCAGCATGGTGCCTGCTCTAATCACTGGCAAAGCCTAGCAACATCTCATCCCCAACCATTGTGCTACTGCTGCCCACCCACCTCCTCCAACCAGCAACAATTCAACCATCTTCTCTGGGTATCAGTGGATTAAGCTGTTATTTCTGTCGTTCATTAAGTTGCAATTGATGTCATTTACCTCACCGACCTTACCATGACCATTCAATGCCTCCACTCCTATGAGCCCATCCCATTCCTCTCCTCCCACCACTTCTCCTCTGCCACCCAACTCCTCCCCTCCCCTTGTGCCACCTCCCCCCTCCCCTCCCCTTGTGCCACCTCCCCACTCCCCCCAAGCCCCTTACCTGTCCTCCTGTCCCAGCGCCACACCTCCTCCTCCTGCTGCTCTGTCCCCTGTAAACACACTCCCATCCAAACACTCCCCAGCCTTCGAGCTGTCCTCTCCCCAATTATCCCCTCCACAGCTGCTGCCAAGTGTGGTCTGTTGAACCTCTACTCCATCATGGGGAAGGGTCCCATCATTATTGACCTGTTCTTGTCCTGGTCACTATTCTGCCTTAACACCAATGAAATCTGGCTCTTCCCAGACGGCATGGTCTCCCCTGCTGCTCCCTCCAGAGGGAGACTCATATTCTCCCACTCTTCCAGATTCACAGGGAAAGGAGGAGGTCCTGGCTTCCTTCGTGTGCCCCAATGTCATTTCACATCATTCCACCTCCCCCATCCTTTGAAGCCCATATCATTTGCCTCTACCACCCACTCCAGATTCTAGTAGCTGTCATCTACCACCCACCAAGTCCCACCTCCAAATTATTTAACCATTTCCATCCCTTTCTTACATTCCTTCTCTCTTTCTCCATGCCCATTTTGATCCTTGGGAAATTCAATATCCATTCAGATGTTCCTGATGACCCTTCTGCTTCCTGCCTTCTACCAGTCCTCAACTCCGTTGATCTCCTGTTCCAGCCTACGTCACCCACTTATAAACTTGAACACACACTCAACCTCATCATCTCTAACCACTACACAATCTTAAATCTCACCAAATCTGAAATCCCTCTATCTGACCATAACTTCCTCACTTGCCTCCTCTCCCGCACATCTCCTCCTTGTAAATCTGTACTATTCCTCCACAGAGACTTCCGATCTGCGGGCCCCCTCCAATTTTCTCAACTCATTATGCCTAACCTAGCCTCCACACCCAAACTACTCACCCTTCATGACCAAATAGATGGTCTCAACACCACCCTCCCTATTGTACTCAACTAGCGCTTCTATCTTTTTATCGATCTCTTACCACTAACCCACAAGCCTGGATCCCCTGCAAAGTTTTTCTCCCTCACTTTTGCCCTTGAGCCACAGAGTGCTGCTTGCATAAATCTAAATATCAGGCCGATTTTATCCACTTTAAATTTATCCTTGCATGCTTTAACTCTGCTCTCGCCTCTGCCTGGAAAAACTATTTCTCTACCTTTATTGACACCCGTGCCTATCACCCTCATCAGTTGTTCCAGACATTTAACTCCCTCCTCAGGCCCATGCCCCTCTGCCTCTCCCGTCACTTGCCCCAATGACCTGGTTACCTACTTTATTAAGAAAATTGATACCATCAGGCATGAGCTCCCTAAAATCACCCCTGCCTCTCCTCGCCCCAATCTCTCGGCTCCTTCTTCAAGTCTCCCATCTTCCCCTGCAGTTTCTCGGGGGCTTCTCCCCTCCGCTAAGAGAGGTATCCTGCCTCCTCTCAAAAGCCATCCCCTCCACATGCACATTGGACTCCATGACTTCACATCTTAACAAAACTCTCGCCCCCTCCCTTCTTCTCTCCCTAACAGCCATCTTCAACTCTTCACTCTCCAATAGCTCCTTCCCCACTGTTTTCAAACATGCCCATGCCTCCCTTATCTTAAAAAGCCCCTCCCTTGACCTCATGGCTACCTCTAGTTATTGCCCCATTTCTCTTCTACCATTCATCTCCAAACTCCTTGAGTGAGCTGTCTTCACCCACTGTTTCAAATTCCTCTCCTCCAATTCTTTCTTTGACTTTGACCCCCTCAAATCTGGCTTCTGGCTTCTTCATGCCACATAGACTTCCCTCTCAAAGGACACCAATGATCTCCTTTATGCCAAATCCAATGGCCTCTACCCTATCCTAATCCTCCTTGACCTCTCAGCTGCCTTTGATACTGTGGACCACCCCCTTTATCCAACCTTGGTTTCACTGACTCTGTCCTGTCCTGGTTCTCCTCTTATCTCTCTGTCCATTCATTCTTAGTCACCTTCACGGGCTCCTCTTCTGCCTCCCATCCCTTAACTGTGGTGGTCCCTCAAGGTTCAGTCTGGGTCCCCTTCTATTCTCCATCTATACTCATTCCCATGGAGAACTCATTCACTCCCATGGCTTCAAACATTATTAAGGTCATATTTTCTCCTAGAGGCCTTCACTAATTAAGCCAGCTTGCTCTCGCTTTCCCCAGCTCACTCTCTCTTCTGCATCATCTATGCACTTTGACACTGTGACCTTTGGACACTTGATATTCACCCCACCCCCAACTACACAGCTCTTATGCACATGTCTTTAAATTATATGTTATAAATGACTTATTTATTCATATTAACATCTCTCTCGTTGTTCTAGACTGTAAGCTCATTATGGGTAGGCAACACGTTGTATTCTTCCAAGTGATTAGTACAGTGCTCTTCATATAGGAAACACGCAATAAATATGATTGATTGGTTGACTTATACAGCAGGGACTTTGTGGGGAATGAAAGGCCCTCTGACTCCCAAGCTCATGCTGTGCCAGACCACTAGGACACGCTGCTCTTCTCTCCTCTGACTCTTTGTTCTCCATCTGCTAACAAGTTTAAGTCTCCCAAATTTCCTCAAGTCTTCTATTGATCCTACCACATCCTCCAGATGTCATCTGATTTCTCTCATTCCTTCATTCAATCATACTTATTGAGCACTGACTGTGCGCAAAGCACTGTGCTAAGTGTTTGGGAGAGTACAATATAGTCATAAACAGATACATTCTCTGTCTACAACGAGCTTACTCTCTGGAAGTACACATTTGGTTGCAGCTTTCTAATCTATGATTCCTTCAAGAATGAAAGCCTTCCTGTAGATCCTTGTGGTTTTTATTCCTCCAATTAAAATTTGGTTTACAATCATACTTCTATGACATTATCGGGGATTCTCAGCCTTAAACTCCAGCTGGACTAGTCCTTGAGTCATTTTGGGAGTGCCCAGATCCAAGTTAGCTTCCTCTGGTTTCTAAAGAATTTACAATTGTTCCATTCTTGAAAAAGCTGGTTTGATGAAATTCTGCTTGTTGTACCCCCAAGTCCCTGCACTCCTATCACTTCTACCAGCCCTCAACTGAAGCTCCGGCATCTCCCTAAAGACCTATAAGTGATCAGGGATCCATCTACCTTTTCTGTCCTGGGCTGGGTCCGGAAAGCTCATGGAGGTTCTATCCCCCTCTCCCAAACCTCCCCAGGTCCACGTGTCCCCCTGGCAGCTGGAGCTTTTCCTCCAACCCTTACAACCAAAAGGCACCAAGATCTGAGCTCTTAGGATTGTTTAACAGTTCTTGATTCCAGTGCCAATGAGAGCAAATACAGTTCAAACAGCCTTTCTCTGGATCTAGTACTTTTTATGGTATTTGTTAATTATTTACCAATTACTAATTACTTATTATGTGTCAAGCACCATTCTAAGGGCATCTCCCCACAGGACCCTCTGTACATGTCTGTGAGCATCCCAGGGGTCTCGTTCCTCTGGTCCTTCCCCTTCTTCTCCTGGGGCATACCAGGTTCCATTCTCACCTTGTCCAAGTCCTTCAGATGTGTCATTTCAGTGTTTTTTCTTCCCTTCAGGGGTAGGAACCTCACTATTCTGGAGTCCTAGCCACTGGATCCCAAATCTCCATGGAATCCTAACCCTCGCCCTGGATAGTCTCCAATCCTTTCCTATGTTCTCTGTCTGTTCAGGGTCCCAGTACTAGTTTTCTTTACGACTTGCTTCACCAGGCACATGGCTTGCAAACTTTCACCTCCAGGATGTCCAGTGGTCTTCTCCAAATACCTGGACTGCTTATCTCCCCAGTATTTGTCTCTGATTGACTCAACTAAATATTTACATTTCCTCCAGGGAGGGGCACCATGGGGTGACTCTCCTGGCTTTGTCCTCCCCCTCCTAAATTGCACCTTCCTGTCCTTTTCTCCAATTCCTCTCCCCTCCTCGCAACTGGATCTGATTGGAGGGAAAATCTGCCCGTTGAGCACCTCTTGTCAGCAGTTAACAAATATCACAACTGTTATCATTGTTATTATACAAGAGGGAGGGAAAGCAGAAAATAATTTCCACCCAAGATTGGGTCTAGGAGCACCTTTTTTGAAACTTTTCTCTTGCTTCCTCATTAATCCCCATAAAAAGCCCATAGTTTTTTTCCTTTCTGGGAGTCAAGTGGATAGGTGAGGGGAGGTAGGACGAGGTTGTGGGGGAGGCACAGTGTCAGGACCCAAGTTTCTACCTCCAAAAAAATCGGATGTCAGTGGATGGGCACTGTGGAGGTGGCTAGAGCGTAGTTCCACTCAGGGGGTGCCATGGAGTTTTCTTGTGCTTGCCCACAAATTCCCTTGATGAATCTGGGTAGGACCATGATCCAGCCTGCTTCTTCCCATCTCCCCTCCCCATCTTCACTAGCGATGATGAAACTGAGCCTTAAGAAAGGGAATAATCTCTTTGTAAATGAGTCAATCGATGGTATTAATTTAGTGCTTACTATGTGCAGAGTACTGTACTAGGTACTTGGAAAAGTATAGAATAGTAAAGAATAGAGCTGGTAGACATGATCCCCACAAATGAAAGCTCATTGTCTACAGGAAGAGACCGACATTAAGATAAATTTCAGCTAGGGGAAACAGAAGAGAATAAGGCTATGTAGCACATAGCACATGAGTGCTTTGGTGTTGAGGTGCTAAAAAAGTGTTTCAAAATTACCTAGGCAAGTACATAGGTGATGAAGAAGGGTGGGTGGATGGGGGAAATGAGGACTTAGTCAGTCAAGGCCTCTTGGAGGAGCAGTGATTATAGGAGTGTTTTGAAAGTAGGGAGAGTAATGGGCTGTTAGATATGAAGTAGGATAGAGTGCTGGGAAGAGGGAGGACACAGAACATATCTGGGTGTCTGCCCTCTTTAAAACTTGCACTTCCCCCACAAAGAAGCTATGTCAGGCCTCTTGTAAAGATACAGCACTAGGGAAGAGTCTGCCACTATGGACACTGGTAATGAATTGGCATGGCACATCTTTGAGGAAGTATGGAGGAAAGGCAGAGGAGGAGAGGGAACTAAAGTGGGGAGAGGCTGCAATGAAAAGAACATGATAAAATAAAAATAATAATTGTGTTATTTGTTAAGTGCTTACTGTGTGCTAGGCAGTGTACTAAACACTGGAGTGGATACAACTGAATCAGGGTGGACACAATCCCTGTCCCACATGGAGCTCACAGGCTCAGTCAAAATTACGGTATTCGTTAAGTGCTTACTATGTGTCAGGCACGGTACTAAGCGATGGGGTGGATACAAGCAAATCGGATTGGACACAGTCCCTGACCCATGTGGGGCTCACAGTCTCAATCCCCATTTTATAATTGAGGTTACTGAGGCATAGAGAAATAAAATGAATTGCCCAAGATCACAAGGTAGACAAGTGGCAGAGCCGGGGATTAGAACCCATGACCTTCTGACTCCCAGGCCCATTGCTCTACCCACTATGCCATGCAGCTCCTTTACAGATGGAGAGAACACAGAGGAACAAGGGACTTAAGGAGCAGGGAAATAAAGAATCATAGAGTGGAGAAAACAGAGAATGAGAAGGGACATTGAGGTGAACTACTCTGAGGGGCCAGAGGGTTAGAGAAAGGAGGGCCAGCACACAGACCATCATCCAGAAAGGACAAATATAGATAGGAGGAGAGACCCAAGGAGATAGTTTTAGGGAAAGACAGAAAAGTGGGCAAGTAGTGAAAAGGAGGATATAAAGGATATAAGCACAAGGCTTATTTAACCAGAATGGAGATCAGTTGCTACTATGAAGGGCCTGTTGCATCTGTTCACATATAAATACTAAACCATAGAAGATGAATGAGTTTCTCTTGCGTCCCTCATTCCAGGTTTGCTCTTCCAACCATGTTTCTTTCTACATCCCAAAATTTCAATACAAGAACAATGTTGTTCCAAGGGAAGAATGTTGTTTGGTTAGTGTCACCTACCTGGGAATATAGAGCTGCCGTTGGCTCTGACATCCTGCAACACAAATGTTCACTTCGCGGGTACTCTTGACTTACATCTGATGTCATTCATTCATTCATTCAATCGTATTTATGGAGCACTTACTGTGTGCAGAGCACTGTACTAAGCGCTTGGGAAGTACAAGTTGGCAACACAGACGGTCCCTACCCAACAGTGGGCTCACAGTCTAGAAGAGGGGACAGAGAACAAAACAAAGCATATTAACAAAGTAAAATAAATAGAATAAATATGTACAAATAAAATAAATAGAGTAATAAATATTAAGTGCTTACTATGAGCCAAGCACTATGGTGGATACAAGCAAATCAGGTTGGACACAGGCTGTCATTCATTCAATCGTATTTATTGAGTGCTTACTGTGTGCAGAGCACTGGACTAAGCGCTTGGGAAGTACAAGTTGGCAACATATAGAGACGGCCCCTACCCAACAGTGGGCTCACAGTCTAGAAGGGGAGGACATACAACAAAACAAAACATGTAGACAGGTGTCATAATCGTCCTATGTGGGGTTCACAGTCTCAACCCCCACTTTACAAGATGAGGCCACTGAGGCAGAGAAGTGACTTGCCTAAGGTCACACAGCAGACTAGAGTGACCTTGGGGGTTGACTCCCTAACCTAGGCTCTTTCCACTAGGTCATACAGACTGTCTAAACTATGAGCTCCTTGTGGGCAGGGAGCACTTCTATCAACTCGACTGTATCATTCCATCCCAGACACCTAGTCCTAGTTACCCGGTAAACACTCCAGTTCCATCAGCCAATTCCATTGCCTGATTCCAGTCCCGATCAGAACCATTCCCACTCTGCAACGGGCCCAGCTGTTCCATCTCCAAGGGTGCAAAGCATAGACAGGAAACTAATAGTCCTGGTGCCTGTTGGGTGCTTTCAGCTCGAGTGTAGAACCAGTTCTCGTCATAAGGCACCAATTCTTTGTGTTTGGCTTGCTTGACTGTGTCCACCCATTCGGTGACCTTTAGCTTCCCTGACTTTTTGAGGAAGGCAGCCAGGGCTCTGATGAACTCCTGCTGGTTCACGTCCTTCACAGTGACTCCTGGAATCGTGCAGCCTCCGCGTTCCACACACAACACTGCCTGAGGGAAGCCACAAGGAGTTTCAGGGGAAGAAGGTATGGGCAGATCCACGGTATGGTCACATTGAAAAAGTGTTGGGCAGGGCTTCAGAAGACCAGACATCCGGTGCCAGTCCTGCTAATATGCTCTGGTACATCGGGAGTGCCAATGCTGTCCGATGAGCCTCCTTTAATGTCTCAGGGATGTTGAGAGAATCCATGCAAAAAAATAGCTGGAAGCTCTTTGGAAATTGAAAGTTATGAAAATAGCCCTAAATAAGGCAGGGAGAAATAATCCCACTTTATGTATGTCCTAATCCATCCACATGAGGACCTCGAAGGTAGTCCTGATTCATTCATTCATTCATTAATTAATTCATTCATTCATTCAATTGTGTTTATTGAGCACTTACTGTGTACAAAGCACTGTACTAAGCGTTTGGGAAGTACAAGTTGACAACATATAGAGACGGTCCCTACCCAACAGTGGGCTCACAGTCTAGAAGGGGGAGACAGACAACAAAACAAAACATATTAACAAAATAAACCACTTCCCCAGCTAAGGAGGAAGGGCTTATTTGGAACCCATAGAGCAGAGACCGGGACCTGTGACAGGTAGGAGTACTGGGGGGATCAGGCAAAAACTCCTCACCCTCGGCTTCAAGGCTTTCCATCACCTCGCCCCTCCTACCTCACCTCTCTTCTCTCCTTCTACAGCCCAACCCACACCCTCAGCTCATCTGCCGCTAATCTCTTCACTGTGCCTCGTTCTCACCTGTCCTGCCGTCGACCCCTGGCCCACGTCATGCCCATGGCCTGGAATGCCCTCCCTCCGCACAACTGCCAAGCTAGCTCTCTTCCTCCCTTCAAAGCCCTACCGAGAGCTCACCTCCTCCAGGAGGCCTTCCCAGACTGAGCCCTCTCCTTCCTCTCCCTCTCCTCCCCCTTCCCATCCCCCCCAACTTACCTCCTTCCCCTCTCCATGGCACCTGTATATATGCATATATGTTTGTACGTATTTATTACTCTATTTATTTATTTATTTATTTTAGTTGTACATATTTATTCTATTTATTTTATTTTGTTAATATGTTTTGTTTTGTTCTCTGTCTCCCCCTTCTATACTGTGAGCCCGCTGTTGGGTAGGGACCGTCTCTATATGTTGCCAACTAGTACTTCCCAAGCGCTTAGTAGAGTGCTCTGCACACAGTAAGTGCTCAATGAATACGATTGAATGAATGAATGAATGAATACTGATAAAAGAAAATACATATGACGGAGTAGTCAGTGTTGGATCAATGGATTCCCGAATGTCAAAACTGTAGACGCAGATAGATGAAGAGAGAGCTGTGGAAGTGGCCAGTTGATAAGGCCATTCTCAATTGTCAGCCAGGAGACACTGATGGTCTCCTGGTGAATTTTCCCAGCTGCCTTGTAGCCAGAGATATTTCTAATTTCACTTGCAATATCGAGGGGGTTGGGGCACATTCTCTTTCAGCTTAAATGAATCAGATAATTGCCTCAGTGCTCCACTTCATTGCATTCTTGAAGATGACTTCAATTCATCAATGAATCGTTCAATCAATCCATCATATTTATTGAATTCCTACCATGCGCAGAGCCTGTATTAAGCTCTTAGGAGAGTACAGTGGAGTTTGTAGATACAATTCCCGCTGCCAAGGAGCTTACAATCTAGTGGATTCAACAAACACTGAAATTAATAATAGATAAGTGGGAAGTGAAATAGTTGTACATAAGTGCTATGTGTGGGAATGGAGTGGGAATAGCTTCTTCAGCCTTAGAAATGACTTGGTTGGTTGATGAAAATTAGAAAGATCTTTGAGATTGAGGGATATTTATTTAACCCCCTCACTCAAAACAGTTTTGAAAGTACATGCCCACATAATCCATCCCCTCCAAGACCTGTGAACATGAAGTAGAGTAACACAGAATTATCTTAACGTGATGCAGACCAACCTATGACAGAAATGTCAGGGAAGTAATCAGCGAATTAGTCCTCCAAGTCCTTATGGATTGGCTGGTGATAAGGCAGGCTGTGACAGACTAGTTCTGCTCACCATGACAAGCTGTGGAAAGCTTTGTTAGGTCCAATGACAGTAGGAGTGTCGGTAGCAAGTAGTTTTACCTTTACAGAAAAGGAGATAGTTAAACCTATTTTTGGAATTTATACTCTACATGTGGCCAAAAACAGGATGAAACCGTGAGAGAGGAAACATGGTGGACAGTATACCGGCATGGATTTGATTTCATTTAGCAGAAATCAAAGGGGAACCCAGTCCTCTGTCTGGAAGTGCTTGGGTGATTAACTGACATTTAGCGAGGCTGAGGCCAATTAATGGTACATATTGGGGTAGTTAAACTGCACTGCATTGTAGTTAAACCCCAACTGGGGTTGTGGGTACTGGAAGTAGAAAGAGGACAGAGATGGAGGAGTTACAGGCAGTGGCACAAGAGTGAAGGAAGCCCAAAGGCAGGTTGATGAGATCAGGAGTCACTGGCAACAGCAAAAAAGGGCAATAGAACTGCAGCAAGAACAAGATGGGGATTGCCTCTATCTGTTGCAGAATTGTACTTTCCAAGCGCTTAGTACAGTACTATGCAAACAGTAAGTGCTCAATAAATACGATTGATTGAATGAAAGAATGAGCAAGATAATCTAGCATCTTCAAAAAGGGGATAAAAACCACGAACACAAAAACAAAGGGAGTGATGGCTAATTATTTGGATAACTGTGCTAATTGGGTAGCTAAAGTCATCTCTGCTATTATGCTAGGATGCTGGGGGTGATGGGGCACAACGTTTGTGAGAATTGTCTTTCAGGTACCCCACACAGCCTTGACAGAAGGTAGTTGCTGGCAACAGCAAGAATGAACAATGGGCTCATCTGGAATGACCAGATCAGGAAGAGCATCTCATGGAAGCATGGACCAGTATTACTGACTCTGAAATGGAGCTGCTGGTGGAGTCTTGATAACAGCATACCTAATGAGCTAAGTTAAGAGAACATCTAAGGCAGCGGCATGGAAGATAATCCTTCCACCCCAAGATCCCTCACCAGCTCTCCTCCAGGCCACTGAGGACTCTCCATTTTGACCCATCTTCCACCATTCCTGTGGTACAAACAAAAGCAGTCACAACATGGCATAACCTCTGCAAAACCTGCTGCTGTAATGGTCACAGTGGCTGCAGTTGTGATTGTCGACTCTGAGCCTAGAGGAGCCTGAAATTCTGCTCCTCTTGCCACAGTATCCTACTGCACTTTGTTTCTGTCCTCATATTGTCACAATGGTTTTTTGGGGTTTGTTTGTTACATCTCTCCTTATCAATCACCAGTCCCCACTCTCCCTTTTAATTTTTGACTGTAAGCCTCTTAGGGAATATGGACAATGTCTATTTCCCATCTGTACCTTTTTCCAGCTCTTCAGTGCTCTGTGCTCAGTGAGCACTTAATACATGATATTACTATTACTACTACTACTACTACTACTACTACTACTACTACTACTACTACTACTACTACTATTGCTACCACCACCACTACTACTGCTATTCAAATGACAGAAAGGACACGAATCATGTGAGCATTGTGAAGAACACTGGACATACCGTGTATATCAGGGAAGCACTGTTGCCTAATGGAGAGGACATGGGCCTGGAAATCAAAGGTCCTAGGATCCAACCCTGACTCTGGCAGTGGTCTGCTCTGTGATGTTGGGCAAGTATTTTAACCTTTCTGTTCCTGAGTTTCCTCAACTACAAATTTGGTCTGCAATACCTGTTCTCTCTCTTACTCAGATGGTGGGACAAGGGACTGTATGGGACAGGAACTGGGTCCAATCTGATTGAATCTACCCCAGCACTTGGAGCAATGTTGTGCACATAGTAGAAACTAACCAAATATCATAATAAATCTATTAAAACAAATTCAGGCCCAGATGCCAAATTAACTTGTATCTACCCAAGTGCTTAGAATAGTGAAACAGCATGGACTTGTGGATAGAGAATGGACCCCGGAGTCATAAGAACATGAGTTCTAATCCTGACTCCACCACTTGTCTGCAGTGTGATCTTTGTTCTTGGGGAAGTCACTTCAATTCTCTGTGACTCAGTTACCTCATCTGCAAAATGGGGATTATGTCTGCCGGCCCCATGTGCAACAGGGACTGTGACCAACCTGATTAGTTTCTATCTACTCCAGTGTTGGGTACAGTGCCTAGAACATAGTAAGTGCTTAACAAATACCATTAGAAAGTATTATGCCATTAGAAAGTATTTTTCCCATAGTAAATGCTTAACAAACGTCATGATAGATACATTTTAATAAATAAAGGTCCAGAGGCAAAAATGCCAGAATCTTCTAACCAAACTCACTGAACTTCAGTTGCATGTGGCTGAGATCTTGGGAGGATGGTAGTTTGGCTAGAGGAAGGTGGCATGAGTACCCCAGGAGAAAACATTGTCACATTCTGAGCCTATATTCTAGAGGACTCCCACATTTGAGAAATTGGAATTAGATTTGCACCGAAGGGCAACTATGATAATAATAACAATGGTGATTATTATGCTTGATTGCTGGGATGGCTTGTTATAGAAGTGCAACATATAAATCGGGTAAAATGGCCAATCCCACAAGCACGGCAGTGATCAGCAATCAAACCTGTACACGTCCTCTTTTCTGCTAGCAATGAGGTGCCAGATCCTAGACCCCTATAATGCCAGACTCTTTGGATCACTCAGGTCCAAAGCAGATGGGTGAGCAAGTTAAAGAGAAAATATTTATTTGAGCCAACATCTGCAAGGGATGATTTTGACTTTCTAAATGAAAAATATACTGAGAGAAAAAATGAGAAGAGATGCTGGCCAGGAGGTCTGTAGGAGAAGGGACAAGCTCATAAATTTTGGTGTCTGATATAGAGCCCCAGAATCCTGGGAATCACAGAATGTATTTCCTAACTTCTCACCCTGCTATCTCACAGCAGAGCAGGGCAGTACTGTGTCCCAGTACAGAAAAGCTTCCTTTTGCTTCTACATCCAGCTCATCACTCTCCTCCCTGTAAAACAGCGGGCCGTGGTAGATGGGGAAGAAGGATCACCAACTGAAGAACAGTTGGACAGGATAAAAAGTTATTACCTTTAAGGTCTTTAGTGAATCATCTCTTGATCCAGGTAACCCCACATTGTTAATGACCAAGGGAATCTCCTAGAATTCACAGGACATGCTCTGGTTGGACATAGGTGCCTGGCACACCTCAAAAGGTTTCCCAGAATATAGGACATACTCATTGTGATACAAGAGTGCCTAGCACACTCCCAGGTTTCTCAAAATATTGGCAGGGAGAACCAGACAGTGGGTCAGAGAGGATTTAGGGGTCCTCATCTGAATCCGGTCCTAAATTAAAAATTTGCTTTACTTCACTAATTTATAACTGGTTTTTCTTCATAATCCTGTGCTTAAATTCTTGCTTTTCACACTGATTGTCTTTTTCTTTCCTTTTAATTGGTATTTTTTCATTTCCCCACGTAATTTGCACAAATTCAGTCTTGTTTTATTGTTGCCCTTTGAAAATATTTCTTTTGAATTAAATTGGGCTTTCTAAATTTCCTCTGCATGAATTTGTCTAAAATCACCTATATTCAACTAAATGCTTTCTTTCATTTTTTACATTTTTCTTTCAAGCTATCACTTCTTGAAATTCTTTCCCTTAGTTTGACATGGGCATTTACTGTTGGTACCGGTAATTTATTAATTTCTTTCCCACCTCAAGAGATGGTGAGAGAGAGAGATAGATAGATAGATAGAGAGAGAGAGAGAGAGAGAGAGAGAGAGAGAGAGAGAGAGAGAGATTGGGCCCAAGTAGAGTTAAGCTTACCTGCTGTAAACATTCACCTTGGAAAGTTTCCAAATGATTGGGTGTGACTTGTTTTCCCATGAAAGTGTCTCAATAGTATAGATTTAAATTTTTAAATTATTTTTGTTTTATTATTTTTATTATTGCTATTGATTATTTTTATGGTTTTAATTTTTAAATTTATTTTCCTTTTCTTTTGGTTAAAGGTATTTATAAAGCACTTACTATATGTCAAGCACTGTTTTAAGCATTCAGGTAGGTACAAATTAATCAAATGGGACATAATCTCTATCCCACAAGAGGCTCACAGTCAAATAGGAGTTTCTCAGCAGCTGACTCAATGGAAAGAGCACGGGCTTGGGAGTCACAGGTCATGGGTTCTAATCAAGGCTCCACCACTTGTCAGCTGTGTGATTTTGGCAAATCACTTAACTTCTCTATGCCTCGGTTACCTCATCTGTAAAATTGGGATTAAGACTGTGAGCCCCATGTGTGGGACAATCTGATTACCTTGTATCCCCCCCAGGGCTTAGAACAGTGCTTGGCACATAGTAGGCACTTAACAAATGCCATCATTCTTTATTATTATTATTCATTCTCAAGTATTTAATCCCCATTTATATTTGAGGAAACTGAAAGTATTTGGTAAGGGCTTACTATATGACAAGGCCTGGCTAAGAGCTGAAGTTGATAAAATATGGTTAGATCAGATAACATTCCCTGTCTTTCAGGGAGCTAATATTCTAAGGGGGAGGAAAAACAGATGCATAATCTCCATTTTGCATATGAGAGAACAATCCAATAGAGGTTAAATGACTTTCCCAAGGCCGCACAATAGGGAAGAGGCAGAACTGGAGTTGAATCTAGGTCTCCTATGCTCTTTACAGAAGGTGATTGTCCATCCCCCAGAGCAGTAGGTTCTTTATCCTGGAACCTGCAGGGTTGGTAAGGAAATTTAGTACTTTTCCCTAAGGTTGCGCAGGGATCTACTGGGGAATACCAAGGCTTAATTATTGAATATGCCCATCTACCCAGCTGATAATTACCAGGGCTTAAAGTTCCAAAGTGCATTTTTTTGTTTACAAATTTATAATTCTTGAGTCTGTGTCAGGGGACCCAAAAGCCAACTGAGGAACAGCATTTATTATGTCCTTTCAATAATTACAGGTGAAGGAGTGTTTGGAAATTATGACCATAATAAAGGCGAAGCAAATCAAACCCCAGCCCACGCTGGGGCTATGGCCACGCTGACATCAGTGACAATGTGTATTTAAGAACAAGAGACCTGCAGCAAAGTGGAGATGTCACAAATGAGCTCCTGGATCCTGTTAGATTCACAGAAGCTTGATGGTAGTGTTCCAGCTTAGTACAATGTTCCAAACAGGATCCCGGTGAATGAGGAAGTAGCTGCCAACTTCTCTCAGGCCCCTCTATTCATTATGACCTCAGAGTGCAGGGCAGCAGATGGCAACACAGAACATCACCATGAGGACACACATCTCAGAAGAAGCAAACACAATCACCAAAAATACCTAGCTATACAGCCCCAGTAAAGATAGAGCATTGGTAGCTCAAGGAGTTGATGAAAAATATAGGGACTGTTGACTGAGATGTAACAGAGATTGAGGGAGGACAAGTATTTCAGGAACAAGTACATAGGGGTGTGGAGGGCGCTGGTTAAGGATGGCAATGGCAATGGTGAGGCGATTCCCTGTCAGGGCTGCCATGCAGAGCTGTAGGAACAGCGTGGCCTGAAACTGCTCCCTGATATCAGAAAACACTGTGAGGAAGAATTCAGTCATTCTGTTGATGTTGACCATTTTGTGGGAGAACGTTGCTCCCCGTGGTTTCGGGGGCAACTCTCGGGTTCTTACCCTCTCCGGCTCTTCGGATGTCTCCGGATGCAGCCCGCGCGTTCATACCAGGAAGAGTCAGCCAGAGGTTCAAACCTTGGTTGCCGTTTATTTGCTATCAGCAGTTACATGGTTGAAAGAGAGAGAGAGCGAGAGAGAGAGAGAGAGGGAGAGAGAGAGAGAGAGGGAGAGAGGCGCGAGAGGGAGAGAGAGAGCGCAAGAGAGCGGGGGCGCCCCCCCTTGTCTTGTTCGTCTCTTATACCCTCCGTTGCCCGGGGGCAGGGTTTTCTCGGGGGATGGCGTATCGAGGCTTTGCCATGTAGCACACACCGCCCTCCAGCCACTAGCCTAACAACAGCTCTGTCCAGTCACGAAGCGTTTGCTCTGGCTCGCCCCCAGCCACCCGTTGCCAACCATCGCTGGCTGCGGATATGGCCTTGAGGTTGCCTCCGAGCCTTGCAGGTGCAAGCTTGTTTTTCTTGCCCTGGTCTCTTTATCTCCTGTTGTTGAGTCTGTTTGGCCTTGAGCCGTTGGGTACGGTTTGTGTGCACATACTGCCTGTCTCATCGCCTTCCCCCGCTCCCTACGTGTCCCCCTCCTGTTATGGCGGGGACCGCTAAGGGCGTCCACGCAATGGGAGCATCTCAACCTTAATCTCGCGGACCACCCGGGCAACAATGGAGCAAAAGAGACGAAGGAGGCACGGGAGGCACATGAGCAAAAGCAAAACCCCCTTTTGATCCTTCCGAGGCCCATGGCCACCGGGAGGATCACATACGACCCTCCTCGGGATAACAAAGGTCTTCCGCAAAGCCGGCACCTAAAGTAAAGGATAAGGAAAAGACAAAAATCCAGGCAAAAAGAAAAGATAGAAAAATCCAACAGAAAAATTCAAGCACAACTGAGCACACACAACAATCCCCCTCCTCAGCGAAACACAGCGTCCAGACGGCGCTGCATGACCGTGACTTCAGCTTTGGACAGGCGTGTGGTCGGGGTCTGTAGAAGCATCAGGGTAGATAAAGCACATCAGAGGCAGGCCTTCAGGAGCTGAAAAACACAGCACAGCAAAAAACCAAACCAGCGGCAAGACACACAAATAAGCAACCAGACAAAATCTCACAGGACCGAGGCCCACCCGGTAGAAGTTCGGCGCAGCCATAAAGCTGGGACAGTGGGTGGCTCGGAATCTTGAGAATCAGCAGAAACCGATGGGGGAGTACAAGCAGGAGGCGAAGCATCAAAAACGGCTGGCTTCACCTGGGAGTGATGGATCCATGAGGGGCGCTCGGCAACACAAACTGCAGAAAAGGAAGACAAGAGAACCTGGTAGGGCCCCTCCCAGGATGGCTTAAGTGAACCGTGGCCGACCATGCGCTTAACCCAAACCCAATCTCCAGCGATGAACGGATGCAGATGATCGGTGAGAGGGGTGCGCTGACGGAGGATTCCAGCAGCCTGCAGCTCAGCTAGAATTCCCTGGAGAGACAAAACATAGGCTCGCAGGGCATCATCGCCCTGGTATGGTGCATGTAAAGAACATTCAATACCAAGTGGTCGATTCATTCATTCATTCATTCAATCGTATTTATTGAGCGCTTACTGTGTGCAGAGCACTGTACTAAGCGCTTGGGAAGTCCAAGTTGGCAACATATAGAGACAGGTCGATAAATTTCAGATAGAACAGACACAGTAAAATGTCATCCTTGATCAGAATCAATAACAGCAGGAGGCCCAAACCTGGGAATGACTTCCCGCTAGAGACATTTCACCACCGTACGAGCAGTTGCCCGGGAGGAAGGGAAAGCCTCCATCCACCTAGTCGGGTGATCAACAATGACTAGTAAATATCGGAAACGACCAGCCCTCGGAAGTGTCACAAAATCAACCTGCAAACCCTCAAAAGGGGAATAGACCCAAGGGCGTCCCCGCCAAGGGAACCCGACGACCAGGGTGAGCACTGAAGCTCCGGCAAGTAGCACAACTGGCTGTGACACGTTTGGCAACAGGATGGATACCTGGGGCAAACCAAACTCGAAGAACTGTGGCTGCCAAGGCATCTGCACCAAAGTGAGTCTCCTGGTGAAGACCCAGACAAACTGGTCGCAGTGCAGCAGCGGGCAAAATAGGGCGTCCATCAGGGACCCAAAAGAGTCCGTTCCGTTCCAGTGCCTCATATTGCCGAGGCCACTCAGCTCTTTCCTTATCAGTAATCAGGGAGGGCAACAGAGTGCCAGGCATAGACGTGGGGGCCAGGGTCATAACAGGAGTTACACATACAAGGGGGGCATGCCGAGCTGCCCAACGAGAGGCCTCGTCAGCTAGGTGATTGCCCAAACTCGGGGAATCACTTCCTCGGGTGTGGGCATGCACATGCACGACAGCCACCTCGGCTGGGAGCAAGAGGCCCTGTAATAGGCGTTCTATACGATCCCCATTAGCAACCTGACGACCCGCTGAAGTGAGGAACCCCCGACTTTGCCACAGGGTACCTGTAGCATGACAGACCCCAAAGGCATACTTAGAGTCTGTATAGATGGTCACACGCTTCCCTTTACCAAGTAGTAATGTCTGTGTAAGGGCTTCAAGCTCAGCTGCCTGCGCACTGCAAGAACCTGGGAGTGAGCCGGTCCACAGCACAGAGGTTAGGGTAACAACAGCAGCGCCGGTGAGGCGCACCCCTTGGTCCATAAAGGAGGAGCCATCTGCGTGGGGAGCGTGGGAAAGACAGGGAGTATGTGCACACAAACTGTATCCAACGGCTCAAAGCCAAACAGACTCAACAATAGGAGATAAAGGGACCAGGGCAAGAAAAACAAGCTTGCACCTGCAAAGCTCGGAGGCAACCTCAAGGCCATATCCACAGCCAGCAATGGTTGGCAACGGGTGGCTGGGGGCCAGCCAGAGCAAACGCTTCGTGATGGACAGAGCTGTTGCTAGGCTAGTGGCTGGAGGGTGGCGAGTGAGTGTGCTACATGGCCTGAGAAAATCCTGCCCCCGGGCAACGGGGGGTATAAGAGACGAACAAGACAAGGGGGGGCACGCACACACACACACAGGTGCCCTCTCTCCCTCCTTTTCTCTCTCTCTCTCGTTCTCTCTCTCTTTATTAACTATGTAATCGCTGATAGCAAATAAACGGCAACCAAGCTTTGGACCTCTGGCTGACTCTTCCTGGTGTGAACGCGCGGCCTGCGTCCGGAGACGTCCGAAGACCCGGAGAGGGTAAGAACCCGAGAGTTGCCCCCGAAACCCCGGGGAGCAACGCATCTGTAAACAAAGTTAGATCAGGAGAGGACAAAGGCTCATCGCGAAGGTCAGATCGAGGAGCGACAGTTTCCCGAACTACTTTGTCACAATCGTGAATTTGGTCACTCATGGGAGAGGACTCAAGCAGGGCAGCTGGATTCAAGGAGCCACAGCGCTCTACATGTACCTGCGGATTTTCCAATAAAGCAACTTCATATTTAGTCAGGCGTGCCACAGATAAGGCTTGGGTGGCTGCTCCACGAAGGATAATAGGCTACTGGTCGATAGTGAGGACCGAGAGTTTGGCACAAAACACCTGAGGCTACTCCGCGGCGTTCATGAATGTACAAATAGAACGGCTTACTGTAGTCAGGGAGTCCCAGGGCAGGGGCTGAACTCAGTCATGATTTTAGTGTCTGAAAGGCTTCTACAGCCTCGGGAGTACAGTCCAGGGGCTCTGGGGAAGTCATTTTTAGGAGCTCAAAAAGGGTCTGGTTAACAACCCAAATTCTGGAATCCAAGCTCGACAAAACCCAGCCGCACCTAGAAAACCTCTCAGGGCCCGCTCAGTAGTGGGGCGAGGCATGCATTGAATAAGGCTTGCTCGCTTGGGGGCGATTGCTCTTTCTCCCTCCCACAACATGAACCCAAGATATTTTACCTGGGGCTGACACCACTGCAGTTTCTCGCGACTAACTTTAAGACCAAGCTGATGCAAACATGCTAGGACCTGGAGGGAACCTGACCGACACAGATCCTTCGTGTCCCCAGCAATAACGATATCATCCATATACTGGAACATACTGATCCCTTCGGGCAATATGAGGGGAGATAAGGCTCTGCACAATTCTCTCGAAAAGATAGTTGGGGAGTGAACAAAACCCTGGGGAAGTCTCGTCCAGGTTAGTTGACGACCTTCCCAGGTAAAGGCAAAAAAGGTACTGGCTCTCACAGGACACCGGGATAGTAAAGAAAGCGCCAGTTAGATCAATACAAGTAAAACAGGTTGCTTCGGGGCTCACGGAGCTAACTACTGCCGTAGGACTGGGAACCACAGCATGCATAGGCAAAACGTAAGAGTTAATTGCACGCAAGTCCTGGACTAACCGATAGGACAGAGGGGAGCCTGGTTTTCGCACAGGCAACACAGGAGTATTACAGGAAGACCGACATTCGACTAAAATTCCCTCGTGTCTCTTCTCTTTCTCCTTCACACACACTTACTCTAACCTTCATACACATACAATTTCCTTCAGAGGCAATCTCTCCACTCATCATTCCCCCCCCCATAGGGTACATCTGCTTTGCAGGGTGTAGATGCCTGAGCAGACAATTTCCTTCAACTGCAATTGCTTCACCTTCTCTTTTCTTTCTCCTTTTCCCTCCTTCTTCCTTTATACACATACAATTCTTTTAACCATCGTCTCTTCTCTCTCACTAAGACGAGTGAAAAACTCATCAGAGGTTTCCCCTTCATTCTGGGCCATCCCATGAAAGGAGTCCCAATTAGGGGGTTTACGGCCCAATTCTTGGATGGCTGCCAGGAGAGTCTCTCTGGCCCTTGAAAGGCTACACGGAGGATACCGTGTATAAGGAAGTCCACGTCCTTTTGCTCCCCCGGGTGGGAGTCTTCATAGGCCGTCATCTGTTCCCCAATAACGTCCCACCGCTCCTCCATGATCCCGGAATCAAATATCGACGGGGAGGTCATAGTTATCTTCCCTATAAATTCCCTTATTGTTTTCAGCTCAATCTTTACCCCCTTACTTCTCAATATCTTGTAACAGTGCCGGGTGTACAATTCCTTATCTTCTGGCTTATATATGGGCAACGATCGTGCCGTCCCCATCTTCCCGCCTGACTTTTAGCTACCTGGCCTACGGGGCACTCTCCCTGGTCTTCCCAAATGGGGGTATCCGAGTCCACGTTGGGCGCCACTCGTTGCTCCCCTTGGTTTCGGGGGCAACTCTCGGGTTCTTACCCTCTCCGGGTCTTCGGATGTCTCCGGACGCGGCCTGCGCGTTCATACCAGGAAGAGTCAGCCAGAGGTTCAAAGCTTGGTTGCCGTTTATTTGCTATCAGCAGTTACATGGTTGAAAGAGAGAGAGAGCAAGAGAGAGAGAGAGAGAGAGAGAGAGAGAGAGGGAGAGAGGCGCGAGAGGGAGAGAGAGAGCGCGAGAGAGCGGGGGCGCCCCCCCCCCTTGTCTTGTTCGTCTCTTATACCCTCCGTTGCCCGGGGGCAGGGTTTTCTCGGGGGATGGCGTATCGAGGCTTTGCCATGTAGCACACACCGCCTTCCAGCCACTAGCCTAACAACAGCTCTGTCCAGTCACGAAGCGTTTGCTCTGGCTCGCCCCCAGCCACCCGTTGCCAACCATCGCTGGCTGCGGATATGGCCTTGAGGTTGCCTCCGAGCCTTGCAGGTGCAAGCTTGTTTTTCTTGCCCTGGTCTCTTTATCTTCTGTTGTTGAGTCTGTTTGGCCTTGAGCCGTTGGGTACGGTTTGTGTGCACATACTGCCTGTCTCATCGCCTTCCCCCGCTCCCTACGGGAGAACCTACAGATTGCCAGAGAAGACAAGGAGAATAGGGATGTTTTGAAAAGGTAAATCAGAAACATCTTCCTTTGAGTGTTTGGATCAGATTCTCCTGTTTCAATACCTTGGATTGTATCAGTATTCCTACGACTCTCAGAATAACACCCCGAGGACTGTACTTCTTCTCTCAAAGGCCCAAGGGAAATGGCCAAACTGAATCTACAATTTTGAGGTAAGGTTTAGCGGGGGCCGTGTGGGTGGGGCAGGGGTTAGAAACTCAGAAACTACATTTCCCAGGGGACAGAATGCTGCTTCTTTTTTCCTAAAACAGGAACGGGAAAGAAATCCCTCCTTCAGAAACTAAAATTCATAGAAAGCAGAGGTCTGGACTATTTAGTGCCCCATCAGAGCAGCATCTGGAAGTTTAAAGAGATGAGTTAAAATTTCACTTTGTGTTATTCTGATAAAGTGAAATTTTAACTCATCTCTTTAAACTTCCAGATGCTGCTCTGATGGGGTACTAAACAGTCCAGACCTCTGTTTTCTATGTATTTTAGTTTCAGGAGTAATCCACCACCCCGAAGAAGTTGGGAGGGGTCCCCCTCGATTTCGGGGGGGCCCCCGCCGGTTTTGGGGGTACCCCCCGGTTTTGGGGTACCCCCGCCTCCGGGGGGTCGTCCACCACCCCGAAGAGGTCAGGAGGGGTCCCCCTCGATTTCGGGGGGGCCCCCGCCTGTTTTGGGGTCCCCCCCAGGTTTTGGGGTACGCCCGACCCCGGGGGGTAGTCCACCACCCCGAAGAGGTTGGGAGGGGTCCCCCTCGATTTTTTGGGGGGGGACCTGTTTTGGCGTACCCCACCGGTTTTGGGGTATCCCCGCCCCCGGGGGGTACTCCACCACCCCGCAGAGGTTGGGAGGCGTCCCCCTCGATTTCGGGGGTCCCCCGCCGATTTGGGGGTGCTCCCGTCGTTTTCGGGGTGCTCCCACCAAAGGGGGTATTCCACCACGCCACCGAGGTTCGGAGGGGTCCCCGTCGATTTCGATAGGCCCTCGCCGGTTTTGGGGTGACCCCGCACCTGGGGGTATTCCACCACGCCACGGTGGTTGGGGGGGTCCCGTCAATGTCGGGGGGTGGGCGCCGGTTTTAGGGTGCCCCCGCCTGTTTGGGGTTGCCCCCTTTGTTTTTGGCGCGCCCCCGCCCCTGGGGGTATTCCAGCACTCTGTGGAGTTTGGTGGGGGGGGGGGTGTCGTCGTCCCCGTCGATTTCGGATCACTCCCCGCCGGTTTGGGGGTGCCCCGCAGGTTTTGGGGTTCTCCCGGCCCCGGGGGTATTACACCACACCGCGGAGGTTGGCAGGGGTCCCCTTCGATTTCGAGGGGCGGGGGTGGGGGTGGGGGGTCGGGGCGCGCCGTTTTCGGTGCGCCCCCTTCATTTAGTTCTCCCCACCCCCACCCCACCCCCACCCGCGCCAGCGACTCATGAAGCCTAAGCAGCCAGGTCGACCGGACACAACTCCCACCCATCTCCCCCGGCAACGGACACAGTCCGCACCGCGGCTACGGTTAAACTATGCTGCCTTTCCGCCGACTATTAAACCCCACTCCGCCTTTCCACCCCCGGGCGGACCGACTATTAAGCCCCTAGTCCGCCTTTCCACCCCCCCACCCCGGACGGACCGACTATAAAGCCCGCAGCCCGCCTTTCCACACCCGGGCGGACCGACTATCAAGTCCCCACTCTGCCTATCCACCCCTGGACAGACCGACTATTAAGCCCCCTCGCGACTGATGAAGCCTAAGAGCGCCCGCAGCCCAACGGGCCGCCAGGCAGGTCGACCTCGACCCCATCGGGCCATCAGGTCAACCTGGGCTCCGAGGAATGGACTAAGTCCCCTCCCCGGCTACGGTTAAGCTACGCCGCTTTCCCCCGGAATATTAAGCTCCCAGCCCGCCTTGCCACCCCCGGGCGGACCGACAATTAAGCCCCCAGCCCGCCTACCCACTCCCAGGCAGACCGACTATTAAGCCCCCATTCCGCCTATCCACCCCCGCACGGACCGACTATTAAGCCTGCAGTCCGCCTTTCCACCCCCGGGCGGACCGACTATTAAGCCCCCACTCCGCCTATCCACCCCCGGACGGACCGACTGCTAAGCCCCCCCGCGACTGATGAAGCCTAAGAGTGCCCACAGCCCAACGGGCCGCCAGGCAGGTCGACCTCGACCCCATCGGGCCATCAGGTCAACCTGGGCTCCGAGGAACGGACTAAGTCCCCTCCCCGGCTACGGTTAAGCTACGCCGCTTTCCCCCCGACTATTAAGCCCCCAGCCCGCCTAGCCACCCCCGGGCGGACCGACTATTAAACCCCCAGCCCTCCTATCCACCCCCGGACGGACCGACTATTAAGCTCCCCCCCCGCGACTGATGAAGCCTAAGAGCACCCGCAGCCCAACGGGACGCCAGGTCGACCTCGATCCCATCGGGTCAACAGGTCAACCTGGGCTCCGAGGAACGGACACAACTCACGCGGCGAAGGACCAAGTCCCCAACGCGGGTACGTTTAAGCTACGCCGCTTTCCCCTCGACTATTAAGCCCCCACTCTGCCTTTCCACCCCAGGGCGGACCGACTATTAAGCCCCCCCCGCGACTGATGAAGCCTAAGAGCGCCCGCAGCCAAACGGGCCGCCAGGTCGACCTCGACCCCATGGGGCCGCCAGGTCAACCTGGGCTCCGAGGAACAGACACAACTCCCGCGGCGACGCACTAAGTCCCCACCCCGGCTACGGTTAACCTACGCCGCCTTCCCCTCGACTATTAAGCCCCCAGCCCGCCTATCCACCCCCGGACGGACCGACTATTAAGCCCCCCCGCGACTGATGGAGCCTAAGAGCGCCCGCAGTCCAACGGGCCGCCAGGTCGACCTCGACCCCATCGGGCAAACAGGTCAACCTGAGCTCCGAGGAACGGACACAACTCCCGCGGCGACGGACTAAGTCCCCACCTCGGCTATGGTTAACCTACACCATCCTTCCCCTCGACTATTAAGCCCCCACTCCGCCTTTCCAC